>NC_047589.1:31283173-31540673 GCF_011004845.1 Esox lucius
CGGTGGCCGAGATAGTTGGTGCTTCTGGTGTCAATATTAGATACCTTAGCTAACTGGTGGATATACCTTATTCTAGCAAGCTGGTTGCAGGTTGTAAGATTTACATCAATTAGGCATATGAATTGAGGAGGTATATAAAATGTATTAAAATACGTTTCTATTCCAATTTTAACCATTGTAATAATTTGACGTTCCTTCATACAAATGTGCTATTCTCAAACCTTAATACATAGCTTACCTGCTGTTATGATAGTTCGCCCAAAGACACACCCACAAGTATGCTACAGGCGAAACACTCAGGGCAATGTTAGCGTTGGCTATGCGAAATTTCGCGAATAGTGTTAAGTAACCCCTGAGAAAGACTGTATTTTAGTCCGGCTGTAGCAGTGGGAGACGGGAATACACTGAGATCTTAGCACACAGCTTTTTAGCTTAGTTCAGTTGTACACTTGTTTTGTTATCCTTTATTTATATGTTAATGGTTTATTTTATTATTTTCTCCTTAAACTGTATCGAGGGGCACCAATCAATGTCAGGTTCAAATCCAAAAAAATATTTTTGGCTTTGAGCAAGGCACATAACCAAATTAACTTCAGTATGTCATTCTGGGTAGCAAAGTCTTCTGAAAGACTTGAGTGAAAATGTAAAACAAGTTACTGGTCTATGGTGTCCTGTCACGTGATCGCCCATCTGATTACCACCTTGCAAACCAATCATTGGTTTAAAAAAATAACAAGAATGACAACCACCTCTAGCCTATTAAAACAGAGAGCGCAGTCCATCCCCTCCCCAAACAACCTGCTGCCACCTGAAACTCAGTCTGATTGGTTGGTGATCCGTCTGAGACAGGGTGACATCACCTTTTTAGAAGTGTTTTTGACCGTAGTTGTTACATTCAATGGGGCAATCGCGATGAGTGACCCTTTAACCATGAAGAGAATTACTGTTCCTCTGCTCAAATGTTGCATCAAACCACTCATTAATTCTCCCAACAGGCATTAGATTAATATATTGAGGCACGCAAAATGTACTATAGCCTGTCTAACAAGATAAATACAAACAAGCTCTTCAGAACAAAACATGACCTAACTAGTGACAGCTAACTTAAAATACTCTGCTCAAAAAAATTCCCAGTCACCTTAAGGAATGTCCCAAAGCAAACAACAGGCTGTTCCAACTTGCGTGAATTTCATCACGGCAACTGCTAATGTGACTCAGTAGTGTGTATGGCCCCCACGTGCCTGTAAGCTCTCCCACTAATGTCTGGGCATGCTCCTGATGAGATGTAGATGGTGTCCTGGGGGATCTCCTCCCAGACCTGGATCAGGGCATCAATGAGCTCCTGGAAAGTCTGTGGCACTACTTGGCGGTGACGGATGCACCGATACAAAACGTCCCAGAGGTTCTCAATTGGATTCAGGTCTGGGGAACATGAGGGCCAGTCAATGGCATCAATGCCTTCATCATTCAGAAACTGCCTACAAACAATGGCCACATGAGGCCCGGGCATTGTCCTGCACCAGGAGGAACCCAGGCCCACTGCACCAGCGTAAAGTCAGACAATGGGACTGAGGATTTCATCCCGGTACCATTGGCTAGCATGTGGAGGTCTGAGCAACCCTCCAAGGATATACTTCCCCAGACCATCACTGACCTACAGCTTAACTGGTCATGCTGGATGATGTTACAGGCAGAATAAATTCACCATGGCGTCTCCAGACTCTTTCATGTCTGCCACATGTGCTTACTATGAACCTGCTCTCATCTGTGAAGAGAACGGGGTGCCAACGGCAGACCTGCCAATTCTGGTGTTCTGTGGCGAATACCAATCAAACTGCACGGTGCTGGGCTGTGAGCACAGGTCCCACTAGAAGACCTCATGCCACCCTCATGGAGTCTGTTTCTAACGGTTTGGTCAGAAACATGCACACCAACAGCCCACTGGATGTCATTTTGTAGGGCTCTGGCAGTGCTCCTCATGCTCCCAAAGGAGCAGATACCGGTCTTGCTGCTGGGTTGATGCCCTTCTACGGCCCTGTCCAGCTCTCCTCATGTAAAGGTCCATCTCCTGGTGTCTCCTCCATGCTCTAGAGACTGTACTGGGAGACGCAGGAAACCTTCTGGCGACGGAACGTATGGATGTGCCATCCTGGAGGAGCTGGACTACCTGTGCAACCTGAATGAGCTGCAGGTACCGCCTGCAGCTTATCCTTCCAGACTGAAGAATCAGTCTGGAAGGATAAGGAGAGAGCAGTTGTCTGTGGCCACCACCTGCAAAACCATTCCCTTTCTGGGGGTTGTCTAGCTGTTGCCTCTCCAGTGCACCTGTTGTCACTTTCATTTGCACCAAAACAGGTGACACTGATTCACAACCACGTATGCTTCCTAACTGGACAGATTGACATCCCTGAGGTTGAACGGACTTGGTGTAATAGGGTGATGACTACGTGTTCCCTTCATTTATTTGAGCAGAGTACATAGATTTGATGAAGAAAGCAGAGCTACAGATCATCTGGAGCAGTGTTTGCCAAACCTCGGTCTGCCAGTCCGTGTCATATCCCTCACGAAAAAGGCCTGTATGACTGAATGAACACTTCCTTCAAAGAACTAGTTACGCAAGTATCGATATTTAGCAGGCTGGCACTCAGCACATCTGTAGCGACACTATGAAACCCTTGCAATAAATACACTTGGGTCAGTTGATCATTTTTATTTAGTTTGAACAGTAAGTTAGCAGGACTGTGATTGGTCTACAACATAGCAGTTGTTGTACGACACTGAAAAGAGTTAAGACAGACGACAGCAACAGTAGGACAACTAAGTCCTCTGAAATATGTAGTTGGGCTAGACCGCGGATCTCAAACCAACGGCCATTATCCAAAACGCCTCTTATTGTGACTGGTCACTGTTGACATTGGTGGGTATGTTTGGGTGGAGTTAAAAATATCACATTTTTAAAAAGAAACTGTTAAAAAGAATATATATATTATTAACAAAAAAAAAGAATGTAGAACTAATAGATGTTTCGTGGAGTTTGAAATACATGGCATGACCTTTGACCTCTAAGACCTAAACACATGACCAGGGCGGGTTAGAACTATCCACCCACAGGTCAGAGTTCGCACACAGGAGAGTCCATTGTCCATTTCCCCCTCTCCTCCCAACTCTCCTCTCTCTCGTTTCTTGGAATGCTCACGGCTCCAGGCACATAAGACCTGGTGATGTGGAAAAGTCTCCAGGGTTTCAGTTTGAGTAAGTATGTAAGTTGGCATGTACTGTGTTGTCCTGAAGAGCATGTGTCCGTGTGTGTTCAAGTGTGTGTGTTGTTCACGTGTGTGTGTGTGTGTGTTGTTCACGTGTGTGTGTGTGTGTGTTGTTCATGTGTGTGTGTGTGTGTGTGAGATCAGGAGGCGTTGAGGGCCTTGACCAGATAGAGTTTGTCTCCATGCTCGCTGGTGAAGATGGGGGCCTTCTTGTAGTGTTCCACCAACTCCTCTAGAGAGCTGAACTTCCTCTGGCCAATGCAGTATAGACCATCCTTTAACTGGACCTTGAAATGCTTGTTCTTGCCCTGAGCCTTGAGTGAGATGGAAAAGTCATTGGGCTGGGGGCAGAAAAGAAGAGAGAGAGAAAAGGAGAGACAGAGAAAGAAAAGAAAAGGAGGGTGAGATACACAAGTGAACAGTCCACATGTGGTCATACTAAGACCAGGCACCCAACCTCTCAGGTAGGTTGTCTGTACCTCGATAAGACAATATTACACTTACCATTAAGTACGTTTATTATTACAGAAATAAGAACTAATTACATTTTAATGTCCCTGACCATCATTCTGAAACAGATCAAGAGACACGTCTGCATGTTACAACTCATCTGTCACCTTGCCGGCTCAAGGATTTTCTCTAAAACATTTGAAATAGATTATCTTTAATCACAGCTACGTCCTATAGATTTAGTCCTATAGATGATGCGGTCAGAAAATGTGCAGCAAACAAGCTTTCCTGAACAACTACCTCAAGACAGTAGTTGAGCCCTCGTGACTAATGGTTTCTAAACGTCTAGGCTACAGCGCCTCAGGTGTTCTAGGCTACAGCGCCTCAGGTGTTCTAGGCTACAGCGCCTCAGGTGTTCTAGGCTACAGCGCCTCAGGTGTTCTAGGCTACAGCGCCTCAGGTGTTCTAGGCTACAGCGCCTCAGGTGTTCTAGGCTACAGCGCCTCAGGTGTTCTAGGCTACAGCGCCTCAGGTGTTCTAGGCTACAGCGCCTCACGTGTTCTAGGCTACAGCGCCTCACGTGTTCTAGGCTACAGCGCCTCACGTGTTCTAGGCTACAGCGCCTCAGGTGTTCTAGGCTACAGCGCCTCAGGTGTTCTAGGCTACAGCGCCTCAGGTGTTCTAGGCTACAGCGCCTCAGGTGTTCTAGGCTACAGCGCCTCACGTGTTCTAGGCTACAGCGCCTCACGTGTTCTAGGCTACAGCGCCTCACGTGTTCTAGGCTACAGCGCCTCACGTGTTCTAGGCTACAGCGCCTCACGTGTTCTAGGCTACAGCGCCTCACGTGTTCTAGGCTACAGCGCCTCACGTGTTCTAGGCTACAGCGCCTCACGTGTTCTAGGCTACAGCGCCTCACGTGTTCTAGGCTACAGCGCCTCAGGTGTTCTAGGCTACAGCGCCTCACGTGTTCTAGGCTACAGCGCCTCACGTGTTCTAGGCTACAGCGCCTCACGTGTTCTAGGCTACAGCGCCTCACGTGTTCTAGGCTATAGCGCCTCAGGTGTTCTAGGAGACAGCGCCTCAGGTGTTCTAGGCTACAGCGCCTCAGGTGTTCTAGTAGTGGAGGAACTCACCGATGACTCAGAGTCTCTGATCAGGAAGTCTCCCTCTGTTCCTCTCTGGTTGAGGGCAACTTCGGCCTGATGACGCGTCACCCGACCGTAGTACCACTGCTTCCCGGCAAACCGGCCCACCGTGGCCGGGGAAATGTAGTCACAGTCGGGTGTGGGCGGGCCCACAGGGCCTGGCGTGGCATTCTGGGTAGTGGAGTCCTGCTGCGGCAACACAGTGACGTAGTTCTTCGGCACCAGCCCCAGCTGTCCGTCCGCTTTGCGACACTTCCACCACTCAGGGTCATTCTCAGGTTTCTCCACGACCTCCATCACCTCGCCCTTCTCAAAGTTCAGCTCCTCGTCGTTCCCCGAGCTGAAGGGGTACAGGGCCTGTACCGTGTGGAGCACCCCATTGGAGGCACTACGCACCACAGCCGCCAGCTTCTCCGTTAACGACGCCGCAGGGTCCCCCAAACCTCCCCCTGCGCTCCCGTCCGCGTCTTCCGTCACGTAGTTAGACGGGAACCAGCCGGAACGCCCCTGGTAACCCCCACGCCACCAGCCGTCGCTACACTTCTCCATGACGATGACGCGGGTGCCCTTGACCAATGAGAGCTCATCCTCCCGTTCGGCGGTGTAGCTGAATTTGACGAGGGCTGGCAGGTTAAGGTCGTACAGGCGCTCGCCGTTGTCAGAGTACATGTCAGCGTCGGCGTTGGAGGCCGTGTCTCGCATCCCAGTTTTCCTCTTCACCTTACCGATGCCTGTTTGGAGAAACCAGAAGACGTAGTGATGGTTACTAGGGGAACAACCAGGAGGTTTCCATGGCTACCCATTGATACACCCTGAGCAGACTACTAAAGGAAACAGCAGAGGGGGTTGTCATGGATACTGAGAGGGAATTCAGACAGAGAGGGAAGATAGAGAGAGAGAGAAGACAGAGAGAGAGAGAGGAAGTGGACCTTTGTGAAACTGGTATGATTAGAAGGATATACTGACTACCTAGAGCAGTGTATTTGAATCTCTCCAGAACTAGCACATTCAACTAATATAACAGAAATTTCAGGTCTAAAGGAGACAAAAGTCTGCCTCTACAACATCAGCTGCTGAATAATCTGTCCAGAGCCGTGGATCTGCAAAGCCTCGGAGCAGATCTAGGATCTGCAAAGCCTCGGAGCAGATCTAGGATCTGCAAAGCCTCGGAGCAGATCTAGGATCTGCAAAGCCTCGGAGCAGATCTAGGATCTGCAAAGCCTCGGAGCAGATCTAGGATCTGCAAAGCCTCGGGGTAGATCTAGGCTCTGCAAAGCCTCGGTATAGATCTAGGCTCTGCAAAGCCTCGGTATAGATCTAGGATCTGTCCATAGCCTGTATCTGCAAAGCTTATTGTATATCCAGGATCTGTCCATTTAATATTAATCATTGTAATGTGCCTAAAAATGGCTACAATGTCTCCACAAACTAACTGAAGTAGCATCAGTGTTGTACCAGGTTGGCCAACAAAGGAAGCAGGTGTACAGCCTGGAGCCAACCCCAGACTGGGTACAAACTGTTACTGAGACCTAGTCAGTGGTAGTGTAGGGAATAGGGTGTAGGGAATAGGGTGTGATTTGAGACCTAGTCAGTGGTAGTGCAGGGAATAGGGTGTAGGGAATAGGGTGTGATTTGAGACCTAGTCAGTGGTAGTGCAGGGAATAGGGTGTAGGGAATAGGGTGTGATTTGATCTGCAATGACAATCGTTTGATGAGTCCATGTCAACCCATCATGACCACAACAGCACCAGCCTGGTTGGCAGATTCAACGAGCAACCAACCAGATGTCAACCAGCCACAATGTTTGGCCAACATTACAGATGACTATACGGTGTAACGTTTTAAAGACGTGTATTAAATGTGTTGCTGGGAAACACGCTACTGATCTCAATCTCATGACATTTTCTGAGTTGAATACATCAACCAAAATATCAGACGTTTCGAATGATACATCAGCATGAAGACATGTCCCAAAAGTTCAGGGTTTCAATGGTTCCTGATCAGGTCGATGACTGTTTGGACCCATTTGGAAATGACCCAGATAAATCCGCAAAAGGTCAACAAAACCGCTTAGTGTTATACCTGGGTGTCAGTACTATCACCCAGGACTTCGGGGGAATTTACTCAACTTGCCCTCAACAATTCAAAAACAAGCACTAGACATAAAACCAGCATAGAAGCAGACCAACCTCTACAAGCTCAACACCCCACCCCCCGCAACAAACACCATGAACATGACCCTAAACTTTACCCCAAACACTAACTCTGGAGCCAGGAATGGCATTTTTCAGTCACGATCTTTCATGTTTTGATTTCTTGGTCAGGACACAGACAGAAACACACACAGGGGCAGAGACAGAAGGCCAGTAATAGCTCTACCAGTTATATAGATGAAATCTTGCTTTGGACCCTCTGGAGTGATAGGAAGAATACACCAGACGAAGAGGCCTCAATCTAGGACATGGTTTGTGTGTGTGTGAGACTGTGTGTGTGAGGGGGTAAACGTGTCACAGCTTGTTGTCAGGTATAATGCTGTGGTAGATTCACTAGTTCCAACAGTCTGACAGGTCTAATTTTAGGACCCGCCTGCTGCACATTCATTTATCAAAGTAACAAATCCATCTTCGCAACAAATAATACCGATACACAGATCTATTCCAGGCCCGTGTGTCTCAAAGGCAAAATGTTTATTTAACAAACACATAGGTCTCAGAGACATGTTTATTCATCTAACGTATTACCGCCTCACAGACGTCATGTTTATTCAGCTAACGTATTATCGCCTCACAGACGTCATGTTTATTTAGCTAACGTATCGGCCTCACAGACGTCATGTTTATATAGCTAACGTATCGGCCTCACAGATGTCATGTTTATTTAGCTAACATATTACCGCCTCACAGACATCATGTTTATTTAGCTAACGTATCGGCCTCACAGACGTCATGTTTATATAGCTAACGTATCGGCCTCACAGACGTCATGTTTATTTAGCTAACGTATCGGCCTCACAGACGTCATGTTTATTTAGCTAAAATATCGGCCTCACAGATGTCATGTTTATTTAGCTAACGTATCGGCCTCACAGACGTCATGTTTATTTAGCTTACGTATTACCACCTCACAGACGTCATGTTTATTTAGCTAAAATATCGGCCTCACAGACGTCATGTCTACTAAGCTAACGTATCGGCCTCACAGACGTCATGTTTATTTAGCTAACGTATCGGCCTCACAGACGTCATGTTTATATAGCTAACGTATCGGCCTCACAGATGTCATGTTTATTTAGCTAACATATTACCGCCTCACAGACATCATGTTTATTTAGCTAACGTATCGGCCTCACAGACGTCATGTTTATATAGCTAACGTATCGGCCTCACAGACGTCATGTTTATTTAGCTAACGTATCGGCCTCACAGACGTCATGTTTATATAGCTAACGTATCGGCCTCACAGACGTCATGTTTATTTAGCTAACGTATCGGCCTCACAGACGTCATGTTTATATAGCTAACGTATCGGCCTCACAGACGTCATATTTATATAGCTAACGTATCGGCCTCACAGACGTCATGTTTATTTAGCTAACGTATCGGCCTCACAGACGTCATGTTTATTTAGCTAACGTATCGGCCTCACAGATGTCATGTTTATTTAGCTAACGTATCGGCCTCACAGACGTCATGTTTATTTAGCTAAAATATCGGCCTCACAGATGTCATGTTTATTTAGCTAACGTATCGGCCTCACAGACGTCATGTTTATTTAGCTTACGTATTACCACCTCACAGACGTCATGTTTATTTAGCTAACGTATTACCACCTCACAGACGTCATGTTTATTTAGCTAAAATATCGGCCTCACAGACGTCATGTCTACTAAGCTAACGTATCGGCCTCACAGACGTCATGTTTATTTAGCTAACGTATCGGCCTCACAGACGTCATGTTTATATAGCTAACGTATCGGCCTCACAGATGTTATGTTTATTTAGCTAACGTATTACCACCTCACAGACGTCATGTCTATTAAGCTAACGTATCGGCCTCACAGATGTCATGTTTATTTAGCTAAACGTATCGGCCTCACAGACGTCATGTTTATTTAGCTAACGTATCGGCCTCACAGACGTCATGTTTATTTAGCTAACGTATCGGCCTCACAGACGTCATGTTTATTTAGCCTCTATTTAGATATTAATGCATCCCTTTGCCAAGATAACAGCTCTGAGTTGTCCATTACAATGCCTGATGAGATAGGAGAAAACAAAGGAAGGGCTTTGAGACCATTTCTCTAAACAGGAACTCTTCAGAGTCCTCGGTCCTCGCTTGTGAACTCTCCTCGACAACCGATTTTCAATAGGATTTAGGTCATGGAACATATTGCTATTGTAGATGCTTGATTCAGTGAATTATTTTTCCTGTTTTATATGGAGGCACGGGTTGTCCTGCTGGAAGACAGGTTTTGGTCTAAAATGTGCTGGTGCTTGACAGAGTCCATGATGACATGTATTCTAACAAGGTTCCCAGGGTATCTGAGAGCAAAACAGCCCCACAATATGACATCCACCACCATACTTTTCAGTGGTGATTAGTTTCGTTTCTGCATGACTTTTTATTTTATTTCTTTTTTTACACCAAACTCATCTCTGGTGTGTGTTGCCAACAAGCTCAGTTTAAATGTCATCAGAACAGACCAATCGCATAAGAAAAGTTCAAAAGCCATTTAACAACATTTACGTTTGTGGTTTGTGACAGTTGAGGCTTTATTCCGGTAACCCTTCTAAATAGGAGGTGGTGTCATGGAGGTGGTGTCTAATCATAGTTCTGGAGACTTGTGACCCCATGATGTAATGTAATTATTGCCCTATTAGCAGAGAAGGATATTTTCAGGCATAGCTTGGCCTGTCAAATTTATAGTTTACAGTCTACAGCTTAATATACTTCTCATGATATCTCCTTTAAAATGTGAAAATTAGGCATGTGGACATTTGGGGACCTTTGATAGTCTATGGCTGTTTGTATTTGACTGTTTTTAGAGTTATCCTCTAATCCGAACTGGTATAGAGGTCCTGGATGATTGGGTCTTGCCACTTCATGTAGAGGTCATCTGCCAGATCAAGTGGGATTGAGAGTCAGAGTTGCTTCAGTGGGGCAGCTGTAGAACGTTTTAGTATCTGAGGGACTGTGACAAATCTTTTTAGCCTACTAAGAGGGGGAGCGTCTCTGACGTAGCCTTTTAACTGTGTGTGTTAGGTAGGAGCAGGTTCACTTCCCAGTGATGTGTACACCAAGCAACTTGAATCTTTGATTCCTAGATCAAAGCACATGGCACATTTCTTTGGGAGGATCTAGGATTTATTTTTAATCTAAAACTCCCAGAATGAGATTACTTCATTATGTTTGTGGTTTTTAGCTCTTCTACCGCAGTCTCTCTATTATTTCCTTTTCTATGGTTCTCTTATGATCTTCCTTCGCACATTCCCCCCTATCACACACTCAACGTTTCTACGTCAGAAGGTGTTTCCCAAAGGGAGGAAGTTGAGGAAGGAAGCAGCGATGCATTAGAACACTGTAAATCACTGGGTTTGGAGGACATGAAAAATATCCACGCTTTCGCCTCATCCTCTACAGCTTTGTCCTCCCATACCTAAATTGGCCTTCACTGAACACTCCTGGCTCATCCTCCATAAACTAGCCTTCACTGAACACTCCTGGCTCATCCTCCGTAAGCTAGTCTTCACTGAACACTCCTGCTTCCTTAGTAAACTAGCCTTGATAAACTGTCCTGATGATCTGACACAGCATGAGGACGAAGACAAAAAGACAAAGGTAGGAGGAGAAGAAAGTGAAGTACATCAGACAGGAACTCTATAGTTCAATAACACACCCCCTCCTCCCTCCTTTGTCTCTGCAGGCCTTCCTGACCCCTCCACTTCCTCCTGACCCCTCCACTTCCTCGTGACCCCTCCACTTCCTTAGGTTTCAGTGTTCTTCCTCTTGCTACAACAACACCCAGCCAGCCAAACAACTAGCCAGGCAACCAACTAACCCAGTCAAAAAACAAACATTCAGCCAGCCAAAAACTAGCCAGCCAATCAACCAACTAACCAGCCAATCAACCAACGAGCCAGCCAACAAACCAACTAGCCAGCCAACAAACCAACTAGCCAGCCAACATAAAGCCAACTGACCTGCCAACTAATCAGGCACTAGACAGAAAACAAACAGACCATTCGAACATCCACCTGCCCAAACAACCAGACAAAATATCTGTTCTACCTAGTACCATACAAGGTCCAGACTTCTGCTCTTGTTCTGCCAGGTACCATACGTGGTCAAGACTACTGATCCTGTCCTGTTCTACCAGGTACCATACAAACTCCAGACTAATGACCCTGTTCTGTTTTACCTGGTACTGGTACCATATGAGGTCCGGACTACTGATCCTGTTCTGGTCTCCCAGGTACAATTCGAGGTCCAGACTACTGATCCTGCTCTGGTCTACCTGGTACCATATGAGGTCCAGACTATTGATCCTGTTCTGATCTACCTGGTACCATATGAGGTCCAGAATACTGCTCTTGTTCCAAGGTCCAAAGCTGTAGACCAGTGGCTGATAGAGGTTGTGATCCACCAGCTGAGCTGCTAAGGAAGTGAACACAATCCATAATGATCGACATGATAAATATGATAGATAACTATGATAGTGGATTAGGGTACTGGTTTACTTGTCCTCCTGCTTTAAATGTGCAGAAACGTCTGTCCTTGGATCAGACTACAGTGTTTCTGAGGTTCTGACTGAGCAGTCTGGATAAGGCCTGCTGCACCAGGACAAATCGATTACAACCAGCCAGTTTCTCCAGAGCAGTGACCTGTGTATACACTTAGGAATGAGGCAGAGAGGAAAATAGGTACAGACTCGGTCTCTTCCTCACTGTTTAATTACTATAATTATTATTATTATTAATGTTCTCATTCATGTCCAGGTGTATTGTCCTGTTTATGGTCTTAACTCATTCATGTCCAGGTGTATTCTCCTGTTTATGGTCTTAACTCATTCATGTCCAGGTGTATTGTCCTGTTTATGGTCTTAACTCATTAATGTCAATGTGTATTGTCCTGTTTATGGTCTTAACTCATTCATGTCCAGGTGTATTGTTCTGTTTATGGTCTTAACTCATTCATGTCCATGTGTATTGTCCTGTTTATGGTCTTAACTCATTAATGTCAATGTGTATTGTCCTGTTTATGGTCTTAACTCATTCATGTCCAGGTGTATTGTTCTGTTTATGGTCTTAACTCATTCATGTCCAGATGTATTGTCCTGTTTATGGTCTTAACTCATTCATGTCCAGTTGTATTGTCCTGTTTATGGTTTTAAAGCATTCACTAGTGCTATTATCACCATCATCCTTTATTTCATGCTGACACTTTAAATAAAAAATTACATTTTTTATTTGATCTGTTTACAGGAAACGGAGTGCTCCTTCTCTTTCCACTACAGACACATGACACTTCGAAAGACCCAATCAGTCAGGGAGGAGGACTGATCATGCCTTGCTTCACTGTTTAAATACAATTCAATTAGTTCACTTTGTCATTAGGAATGGAAATAATCCATACAAATATTGTATTCATTTGTACTTTTTGAATGCTGATAAATCATACCCCATCGGCTTGCGATCTGGACTGTGGCTGTAAAAGAGTATGCTTCCCATTACCACAAAAACATATTCCACATGATTCAATACGATATTGGAAAGTTGGATATATTGAAATCCGATTTCAATAAAAGTCTCATTTCATCCCGCTATAAAATCTCATCTCATCCCGCTGGCCAGACAACCATGTACCGTACTGTTTAGCTAGGCTAGTAGTGATTAGCTGCTGGCTAGCTATGTAATATCTAATGCCACAGCAGAGCTGTTTCACAGTCATGCCAGTAGTTCAGTTCACAGTTTGTAGTGGATCTTCCTCCTGTCTAAATGTGTCCCAGCCTCTTCTGCTGGTCCTGAGATATGCTGGATTTAAACACAGCGGTTTCTTCTTCCTACAAATGTGGCTTTTCTTTATAATGGCTTATAATGGTGGAAGATATTCAAATACTTGACCAAACATTTATTGCCTGATCTACTCATCTCATTCATATTTTCGTTTTGTTAACCCTTCCCCACCTCACCCTGCTTCATCCACACCCTTCCCCACCTCACCCTGCTTCATCCACACCCTTCCCCACCTCACCCTCCTTCATCCACACCCTTCCCCACCTCACCCTTCTTCATCCACACCCTTCCCCACCTCACCCTTCTTCATCCACACCCTTCCCCACCTCACCCTGCTTCATCCTCACCCTTCCCCACCTCACCCTTCCCCACCTCACCCTTCTTCATCCTTTAAACATGCCTGTGTGTGTGTGTGCGCGCTCGTGCACGTGTGCAAGGCTGCTGTACAGACAGACGCTGCTCACAATGATTCAACTTCCTTTCAGCTCCTCACTTTACTTCCTGTTGCTGCTATTCAGGAGAAATGTGTCTTAAATTAGTTTCCCCTCTCTCTCCCTCCCTCCCGAAATACAGACTAATGGGTGTGATGTGACCAGTTAAGAGTAGCCTAGTTTTATCATTAGTTAGCCAAGGACAACTGGGCCCAGTAAGCTTAATCAGTCATCACACACAGTACATCACTGACTGACCAGAACCCCTGGATTCAACCATCAAACAGTAGATCACAGACTGACCAGAACCCCTGGATTCAACCATCAAACAGTAGATCACAGACTGACCAGAACCCCTGGATTCAACCATCAAACAGTAGATCACTGACTGACCAGAACCCCTGGATTCAACCATCAAACAGTAGATCACAGACTGACCAGAACCACTGGATTCAACCATCAAACAGTAGATCACAGACTGACCAGAACCCCTGGATTCAACCAGAGAGAGAGACAGACAAATAGAGACAGGCAGACATAAACACCCCCTCTTATTACAATGAGTACAGTGTTCAAGATGCATGAGTCTCTCCCCCCCCCCCAATACATACACACACACACACACACACACACCCACCCCCAAAATAAGATGATCCACATTTTGAAACCACCAAGCCTAGTCTACGCTTTAGTATTCTTTCCAAATATTATTGGACAGTTCCCAAACATGGTTAGGAACAGAGGAAGGATAAAGATCCGGCATGAACAAAGCCCAGGTCATTGTAGAAAACTACGTATCTAGTTCAGTGAAAAAAACCTACAACTTCTACACTAGTCTACAACAGGAGAAAAATGCAGAAAGATTACAGAGGTTCGTGTGTGACTGTGTGTTAGACAGCAATTACAGGCTTCAGCAGCAGGCTTTCAGTCTCATATCCGCCCAGCTCTACCAGTTTGGCTAAAACACACAAGCAGCCCAAAGTCCCTGAGAAACAGACAACACAATGTTTGTCACAATGTAGGCTGTACAGAACACATCCTACAACACACTCTGCAACACTCCCTGAACAACTCCAAAAACAGAAAAAACTGAACATCTGCTTCCAAACTCAGGGTGGGGAAAACCAAAGGCACTTCCCCTTCTTCGAGAAACTCCAAAACTTTCCAAAACTCAAACCAAAAACACTTCCCAGAACTCAAGAAAATCTTTACTATGTCAGAAAACTCACGGCAGAAATGCTTGAAGAGGTTAGCCATGTTCATTTTGGGGCGCTCCCTCTCCCAGCCACGCTCCTGTCTTCCCACCACAGCAGAGCTATTCCATATGAAAGAGAGAGAGCAGCGCAGGCAGCCCACTCCTCAGACATGTGACCTGACACAGCCAATGGACAGCCCACTCCCTGGACATGTGACCTGACACAGCCAATGGACAGCCCACTCCCTGGACATGTGACCTGCCTCAGGCAAAAACAGGCAGGGAGAGAGGCCTCCGCTAACTGTCTGAGCCAGTCAAGACCTTTCAGAGGGAGAGACAGAGAGGGGGAGGACAGCAACCATGTCGTCATCAGCGTTCAGGGCAGAAACAAGAAGTGAAAGAGAGGGGCCTTTAGGAATGTGTGTTACACTGGGAGGGAGGACTCTCCATGTCACATGGGTGCTCTGGCTCCAGTTGCATGTAGATACGCCTCATAACAAACCCAGGAAACCATACACACACACACAAACACCTCAGTGGATGACCGTTAAAGACATCATCCACCGAGCATAACCAAATCCCAGCTGCATTTGATACAATAGAGTGTGTCACATCCCAAATGTCATCCTAGTCCCTATTTAGAGCACTAGTTGGGCATGCAGGGTCACTGTGGGCTCTGGTCACACAGGGAACCATGAAGGGAATAGGGATTGATTTGGAAATCAGGCATGAACTAGAGTAAGGCTCTTCCTACATACAGTCACAGTAACATGTATTAGTATGATTGTGACCTCAGACTGTGACCTCACAGTGTTCAACCTTCTCCTCAGACTGGGACCGCTCAGTGTTCAGCCTTCTCCTCAGGCTGTGACCTCACAGTGTTCAGCCTTCTCCTCAGGCTGTGACCTCACGGTGTTCAGCCTTCTCCTCAGGCTGTGACCTCACGGTGTTCAGCCTTCTCCTCAGGCTGTGACCTCACGGTGTTCAGCCTTCTCCTCAGGCTGTGACCTCACGTGTTCATCCTTCTCCTCAGGCTGTGACCTCACGGTGTTCAGCCTTCTCCTTAGACTGTGACCTCACAGTGTTCAGCCTTCTCCTTAGACTGTGACCTCACAGTGTTCAGCCTTCTCCTTAGACTGTGACCTCACAGTGTTCAGCCTTCTCCTCAGACTGTGACCTCACAGTGTTCAGCCTTCTCCTCAGACTGTGACCTCACAGTGTTCAGCCTTCTCCTCAGACTGTGACCTCACAGTGTTCAGCCTTCTCCTCAGACTGTGACCTCACAGTGTTCAGCCTTCTCCTCAGACTGTGACCTCACAGTGTTCAGCCTTCTCCTCAGACTGTGACCTCACAGTGTTCAGCCTTCTCCTCAGACTGTGACCTCACAGTGTTCAGCCTTCTCCTCAGACTGTGACCTCAGTGTTCAGCCTTCTCCTCAGACTGTGACCTCACAGTGTTCAGCCTTCTCCTCAGACTGTGACCTCACAGTGTTCAGCCTTCTCCTCAGACTGTGACCTCACAGTGTTCAGCCTTCTCCTCAGACTGTGACCTCACAGTGTTCAGCCTTCTCCTCAGACTGTGACCTCACAGTGTTCAGCCTTCTCCTCAGACTGTGACCTCACAGTGTTCAGCCTTCTCCTCAGACTGTGACCTCACAGTGTTCAGATTCAAAAAAATGTAAAATCTTTCCGAGGATAATTTACACTGAATGAAAAATGAGACGGATTGCAGTATGAGCCAATTGTTTTCTTTCAACAAATTCTAAACTTCTGGGCTACATTCATCCTAAATCTTCTTGACCACTTATTTAGTTCTACTTCAGAGAAAACAGGAATTTAGGCCAAATGATCACTTTCAAGATCCCAAACTATACTGGCATTCAAACCGAGGTCAGACTGACAATGAGCTCTGACCAACACCCTTGCCGGTCATTTCTTTTTCTCATTTTGTAGAAAAGATTTTCTGGCTTGTGTCTTATGTTTAGGGCAAAAGTTAAAACTGGGGTTAAGTTTAAAATTGACATTAGCAGTTCGTTTTAAGAGTTAGCATCACGGCTAGGTAAAGTTTAGGCATTAGTGTTAGTTTATTAAGGTTAGGACTTAGGATTTATGGTTTTAGGGTTAAAGTAGTAGTAGAAACAGATCTTTTTAAGGGCAATCAACTCGTGTGTGTGCACAAGTCCGTGTAGGGTTTCCTGGGTTCAACTGTGACCTAACAATCTCTGTGGGCAGGGCAGAAAGTGCTTGTATCCTGTCAGTGTCCTGGACACATTAACCCTCTGAGACTGAGGGCTAGTGTTGTATGCCCTGGAAACATTAACCTTGAACATATTTCAATCAATCTTTATGCCTTCTCACCATTGTTAAGCCCCTAGCCTGAGGGCTCTTTTCCCTCGATCTCCTGGACACATTAAGCCCCTACCCTGAGACAGAGCTAGTTTTCCCTCAGAGTTCTGCCGGAGGAGTTCCTTATTTAATTATCCTGCATTTGTTTGTTTGGACAATGACAGCAGAGGAATTGCTAAATGCACAAATCTGGGACCAGGCTACCAAACCACCAGGAGAAGTGATGAAAACAATATGGAAAGGGCCAGGCTATGATTTAAAACAGCCACAATGCCTGACCCTGCATATTGACCACGGGGACACAAGCTACTATGTAGCAGAGCAAGCAGGGGCGTTAGGCATAACATGGCTGAACCCACACTAAGAAGCCTAAGGCAGTGGTAACCTTTAAAGGTGGTGAGAGTGGCAGCGCCTTCCTCAAGTACAGGAAAGACAGGAAGGCCCACGTCCTCTGTTCCGAGGGCCAAGGGGAGAAAGAGAAACAATTAAGATTCCCATGACAGTACGCAGTCCAAAACACACAGCACGGCACACACAATATTTAATACCACAGCGTATAAAAACCTTGACACAGCCCGGACCTGATGCATTAAAAGTTGCTACGCTACAGAGACAATGCACCAGAAAACTGCACCGGCGTAATCTTAGATCACCCAATGTCAGCCGTTTCATGGGCTGCATTGTCCGCCCCATTTAACAAGGCTGTCCTTCATTAACCTACATTACGTAAATAGTATGTTTGGCTCAAGTTTAGGACCAAATCAGTCCCATAAAGCCTAAAACAGGGCCTGGACCAGCTGGAAATATAAGCCTTCTGCCAGGGACATCAGCAGAACCAAAACTAGACAAGGACACTAGACAGTCTGTCTGGATCACTGCTGGGATTTAGTAAAAGGGTCTGAGAGACACACAAGCATTATCACCATTCCTGTCAGCATCTCAGCGTTATCCTAAACCATTCTGACTAGTACGGACGATATCAAACAGACATTAAAGCCCTTACCGGTGACCGTCTGCCTCCCTCAGCTGGATACTAAAACAGCATTCACAACAGCAACAGTTATCTGTAGCCCTGACAGCCCTACTGACAAGATTCAAGTGAGAGCCCTGACAGCCCTACTGACAAGATTCAAGTGAGAGCCCTGACAGCCCTACTGACAAGATTCAAGTGAGAGCCCTGACAGCCCTACTGACAAGATTCAGAAGAGAGGACCACCCTCTCCAGTGGTGGCTGTCATAGCAACAATGAGTCAGAAGCGAAAGGGAGACATCAAACAGCTGGCCCAGATACAGGGCAGGAAGCAGAAATGCAGTGCAATATCACCACAGAGCTCTACGGAGACTCTCAGCAAGTGTTCACAGAGAGATGCTCCTGAAACTGAAAAGATCCTAAACCAAATGTTTGAGTTTTTAATGCTTAATGTGAGGTTTTGAAAAGAGAACAAGTTCTTATCTGGTATGTCTGGGGTTCTGAAAAACAGGATTATGTGAAGGGATAAATATGTAATACTTTTACTAAAGTGACAACAATAAAACATTTCTGCTTCTTGCCATCAAGCAAAAACTGAAACAGGAAATAAAAATGATCTCAAAAAGGAATTGGATATAAGTGAAAATTAATTTGTAATTTAGATGTTTTTTCTCTAGAGGTGAATTAACATAATAGGCCATTTTCAACAAAACAAACCAAATCCAACTGTGCATGACTGAGTCTTGGATTTAGTTCAGGCAGAGCCAGCATGCATGGGAGCAGACGTCGACTGACAGTAACACAGTAACCCACAAGCGGTTCTTCCAATCCACAAGGGGAAGTGCTTTGCATTGCTCAAATCCATGCCCTCAAAACATTCGTTGATGATCTCTGTTAGTTAGCCTGAATGTACAGATAACGTAGGCTACACTGGGTCTAGTGGAGCTCAGATGGTAGAGCAGGACAACGCTAGGGTTGATGGAGCTCAGATGGTAGAGCAGGACAACGCTAGGGTTGATGGAGCTCAGATGGTAGAGCAGGACAACGCTAGGGTTGATGGAGCTCAGATGGTAGAGCAGGACAACGCTAGGGTTGATGGAGCTCAGATGGTAGAGCAGGACAACGCTAGGGTTGATGGAGCTCAGATGGTAGAGCAGGACAACGCTAGGGTTGATGGAGCTCAGATGGTAGAGCAGGACAACGCTAGGGTTGATGGAGCTCAGATGGTAGAGCAGGACAACGCTAGGGTTGATGGAGCTCAGATGGTAGAGCAGGACAACGCTAGGGTTGATGGAGCTCAGATGGTAGAGCAGGACAACGCTAGGGTTGATGGAGCTCAGATGGTAGAGCAGGACAACGCTAGGGTTGATGGAGCTCAGATGGTAGAGCAGGACAACGCTAGGGTTGATGGAGCTCAGATGGTAGAGCAGGACAACGCTAGGGTTGATGGAGCTCAGATGGTAGAGCAGGACAACGCTAGGGTTGATGGAGCTCAGATGGTAGAGCAGGACAACGCTAGGGTTGATGGAGCTCAGATGGTAGAGCAGGACAACGCTAGGGTTGATGGAGCTCAGATGGTAGAGCAGGACAACGCTAGGGTTGATGGAGCTCAGATGGTAAAGCAGGACAACGCTAGGGTTGATGGAGCTCAGATGGTAGAGCAGGTTGTGGGTTTGATTCCACAGGGTTCCAGTACGTAAGTATATAGAATATAAAATGTATGCACCCATAATAATAAATAAATAATAATAGAAATCATAAGCAATTTCAATTTGAAAATGAGACTTCACCCATTAATGATGTTGGCAGAGCACTGACAGACATGCTCAAACAGCCACAAGAGGCTACCGGGTTCTGTCTAAAAGTAACTAAAGAATGAGAAATGCTGTGCAGTTTGTTTCCTACATAGTTGGCTGAGAGTTGTTAAGCTTGTGTATTTCAGGTTCTATGAACATGAATGGGCCTGCTAGGAGTTCTCTCCTTACCCAGTGTGTCTTTGAGGTTCTTGACAATGGATGCTTTCCTGGCACTGTTCTTTCTCTCCACGTAGTTGGAGGGCACAAAGCCAGTCTTGTTGGTGGCATTCCGGACCCTCCACCAGGACTTGGAGTCGTCCAGCAACCAAAGGCGCTCGTTCTTCTTGATGTCCAGCTCCTGGTCCTGCTGGGCCAAGTAGTCAAACTTGGCGATGACAATCACCTCTTCCGTCATCTTGGACCTCGGGATCTTGGGGAAGGAGGTCAGAAGGCAGATGCTTCAGAACTATGATATTATAGTAACAAATGAATTAGCACTTTACACACAAAAATTATTACAGTAACTATTGATTGAGAAAATTGAGAACAACAATATTACAGAACTACCAAAAAAGAAGCTCCATTAACATGCAATTATAGCAACTATTGAATGAGTCACATCTGAGTCACAAAACTCCTCTCAGAACAAACCCTGAACATGACAAGCTTTAACATGGTGGCCAATGGGCTAAACTATGAGTAACACACAGTTAATGGATACAGGATAACAATTAATGAGCCCAGAGCGACAGACACTATGGAACTACAGGGTTAGTTGTCTTGACATCCTACTGTGTTTCAATATCATTTAAGAGAAGCAAACAGAACCACCTGTTTCAGTTCCAATGCCACTGTGGTAAAATGAGCCCCTTTACCTGCACTGCATCAAAGCTGTCAACTTCAAAGTTGTAATAACCCTCTGGTGAACTGGAGGAAAAAAGAAAACAGAAACATTTTTATTTCATAATGTTCCTGCTTGCATTAGAGTTGCCTGGTGTGTTAGGCTATAAACAAGCATGGAATGACCATCTCCAGTTAGAAAACAACTAAACAAAACCATGAAATAATGAATTGGTCCTAAGCCTTAAAGATATTCAGTTTAATGTCATATTGTAAAATGTATCATTCTCAGGAAACAGGAAATGGAGTAGCTGTGATGTGTGTCTAATGGGTGTATGCTGTGAGGTGTGCGCACGTGTGTGTGTGTCTAATGTGTGTAGGCTGTGAGGTGTGCACACGTATGTGTGTGTGTCTAATGTGTGTATGCTGTGAGGTGTGTGCACGTGAGTGTGTGTGTGTGTGTGTGTCTAATGTGTGTATGCTGTGAGGTGTGTGCACGTGAGTGTGTATGCTGTGGTGTGTACACGTGTGTGTGTCTAATGTGTACGTGTGTGTGTTAGGGCTGCACAATATAGTTTCAGCATCGACATTGAGATGTACGCATCCGCAATAGTCACATCTCAGAGCGTGTGATTTAGTAAAGTAAACATATATCAGTCTACAATATATAGTTTTATATCTGTCTGATACAGTAGGGGGGACTGGTCTCTCCTCCCCCGTACAGTAGGGGGGACTGGTCTCTCCTCCCCCGTACAGTAGGGGGGACTGGTCTCTCCTCCCCCGTACAGTAGGGGGGACTGGTCTCTCCTCCCCCGTACAGTAGGGGGGACTGGTCTCTCCTCCCCCGTACAGTAGGGGGGACTGGTCTCTCCTCCCCCGTACAGTAGGGGGGACTGGTCTCTCCTCCCCCGTACAGTAGGGGGGACTGGTCTCTCCTCCCCCGTACAGTAGGGGGGACTGGTCTCTCCTCCCCCGTACAGTAGGGGGGACTGGTCTCTCCTCCCCCGTACAGTAGGGGGGACTGGTCTCTCCTCCCCCGTACAGTAGGGGGGACTGGTCTCTCCTCCCCCGTACAGTAGGGGGGACTGGTCTCTCCTCCCCCATACAGTAGGGGGGACTGGAATCTCCTCCCCCATTCAGTAGGGGGGACTGGAATCTCCTCCCCCATTCAGTAGGGGGGACTGGAATCTCCTCCCCCATACAGTAGGGGGGACTGGAATCTCCTCCCCCATACAGTAGGGGGGACTGGTCTCTCCTCCCCCATTCAGTAGGGGGGACTGGTCTCTCCTCCCCCGTACAGTAGGGGGGACTGGAATCTCCTCCCCCATACAGTAGGGGGGACTGGTCTCTCCTCCCCCATACAGTAGGGGGGACTGGTCTCTCCTCCCCCATTCAGTAGGGGGGACTGGTCTCTCCTCCCCCATTCAGTAGGGGGGACTGGTCTCTCCTCCCCCGTACAGTAGGGGGGACTGGTCTCTCCTCTCCCATTCAGTAGGGGGGACTGGAATCTCCTCTCCCATACAGTAGGGGGGACTGGTCTCTCCTCCCCCGTACAGTAGGGGGGACTGGTCTCTCCTCCCCCGTACAGTAGGGGGGACTGGAATCTCCTCCTCTATACAGGATCAACATGTGGCTGATTAGAATTCCGGCCTTAAGACAGACAGCGCTGAAAGCCTTCTACAAGAAAAGCAATAAGCACCAGTCCTCATACCGTCCTCCCCTCCTATTCCAGACAGGAGTGTATTCTTTTGTTATTCTATCTAGCCTTGATGTCCATCCTTCTCTCCTCCTCCGTCCTCATTGTCCAGTGACAGCATGTTGTCGGCCCCATCCCAGACAGTGATTTATGAGCATCCAACTGCCCCACAGAGGAACACTTCATCAGGTTGGCCTGGTAACCAAGCGTCTTCAGGACTCAAGCTCCTCCACAAGGCCTGGCACACTACAGTACAAGGGTGTCACATTGAGTATGTATCCCACTACACTCACCAGCAGCCATGTGGACCCTCATCAAAGGGAGTGCATAAGTAAATAGGGGGTCATTTGGAGATGTAACCTAACAGCTGGAACAAGCCCACAAAAACTAGATTAAGGGTGGCAAAATGGGGGTCAAGACCCATCTCTTCCTGTGACCTCTGTGGATCTGTCATCCCAGACACATTCAGCAGGGATCACACCATGTCACCTCCAGGCCCAGACACCCTGAGGTCTGCGCCAGGCTGGAATGGATGAAGCCAATGTCCCAGACCCATGTAGAGGTGTGGTTCTGTTCATCCCAGAGCGGAGTGGCCTCCTCCGGTCAGCAGAAACCAGGTCATGACCGAGGTTCCTTCACAGTGGAACATGCTCTTAGCTACTGGGCAGTTAAGAAGCTGTACTAGCTGTAATTCGTAGGCCTCAACATCCTGGTATTTAGAACAAACACTTAAGAACTGACAGATACTGTAAAATAGTACGGTTAAGTATGATTCAATATGTATCAGATAAATGGGCTCTCATTCAGTACAGGAAAGATACAGGTTAGAGTTCATAGGTTATGATCAGGGTCAGGATTGTGTTAAAAGAAAATGCATGACAGAGACACAGGGTAGAGAGAGCAAGAGAGAGATAGAGGGAGAGAGAGAAGAATAGAAACAACAAAACCTTTCCAAATTGTGATCAGTCTGGCCAGACCTCAGTGGCTTGCTCAATCAACACAAGCTAACTGATCCAGTGGACCTAAGAGACCTGATAGAAGTTGGTTTGATCCAGTGGACCTAATAGACCTGATAGAAGTTGGTTTGATCTAGTGGACCTAATAAAAGTTGGTTTGATCCAGTAGACCTGATAGACTTGACAGTTAGAAATGAGCAACTTAATTCCTTTGACTGCTACACGGACCAGGCTTCAGCTGACCAGTTTCAGCCACATCAACACCTTCATGCCGTTTCTGAACGTCCCTGGCTACCAGAGTTGGTATTCAGGAGTCTTGGCCAACAGAATCAGCTGACTGGACGTGGGGTTCAGAGCTACTGGCACGACCAGATTGGGGGGCAACATATCTTAAAATCTCACTGCGTTGGAACTACTACACCGCAACAACGCTGCACATGATTCGTCTCTACAGACACAAGGACTCTGCACAGCTTCCCTCTGATGCACGATGCAACAGGTTACACACTGAAGTCAATAAAAAGATTGAACAAGTGATAGGAGTTCACCACATCCTCTGACTCCACAGATAGTCTTGGGGCTGTCTGATAGTACTAGTACAGGCAATAACACTAGCTCAGAGGGAGGGATGCAGACACCAGGACTGTGCATTGTGATATGTCACACATGCTACGACTAAATAAGTCTGTGCAATTAATGAATTAACCACAGTAGCACCCGTGCGGTACAGTGTTACGCATCTGTGAGACAGAGCTGCTTGTTTGTGTGAAACAAAAATATTCTTTTACAGAATCTGTTTAAAATGGTTAATGAATTTGAAGAATACAAGAATGTGTTCGTATTGAAGGTCTTTTCATACAAAAAAGTTTAAGAAAATAATACAAAGAACAATTATTTCTAAGAACACAGGCTATAGTATTTTCATTTGTTTATTAGTCCCTACAAATGTACAAAATGTAAATTACACAGCCCATCTATAGGGGGCATGAGTTGTCTATATGGGTGACATGAAGTTATCGACAAACTGAGGAGTCCATTTCTCCATTTCTCCAAATGAAAGGGCTATGTGAACGGCGTCAACGCACCAAGGCACAGCCTCTGGTTTCCTAGATTATTGACATATAAAGGTTTGTCTATAGGTGACATGTAATGACAAGTTATCGAAAAACATGAGGTCCATTTCTTTAAATGAATAGGCTACAAAACCAGGGCATGTTTCCAGGACTCTCTACTGGGGCTATTGAGTTGATGTCAAATTGTCGATAAGCCTATATCGTTTGTATTATGTTTCAATAATAGCCTAATTAATTTGTTGAATGGTCAAGGAAATTGTTTGTGTTTCATTTGTAAGTTCATCCAAATTCAACCAAGATTTCCATATGCCACGGAAGGAGGAGGAAAAGCCACGGAAGGAGGAGGAAAAGCCACGGAAGGAGGAGGAAAAGCCACGGAAGGAGGAGGTAAAGCCACGGAAGGAGGAGGTAAAGCCACGGAAAGGAGGAGGAAAAGCCACGGAAAGGAGGAGGAAAAGCCACGGAAAGGAGGAGGAAAAGCCACGGAAAGGAGGAGGAAAAGCCACGGAAAGGAGGAGGAAAAGCCACGGAAGGGAGGAGGAAAAGCCACGGAAGGGAGGAGGAAAAGCCACGGAAGGAGGAGGAAAAGCCACGGAAGGAGGAGGAAAAGCCACGGAAGGAGGAGGAAAAGCCACGGAAGGAGGAGGAAAAGCCACGGAAGGAGGAGGAAAAGCCACGGAAGGAGGAGGAAAAGCCATGGAAGGAGGAGGAAAAGCCAGTTTTATTTTAATTACAAACTCAAATGCCAATTGGTGGTTCTAGTGTTAAAAAGGGATAACATAAAAAAAACAGCACTCAGTGATTTACACACTTTCTTAATTTAAATAAAATTGAATGTATGATGATATACATTAAAACTGAGATTTGCACTGCTTTTTTATTAGCATAATATATAGATTTCTTTGTATATAATTGTTATGTGCCCTCTATGTAAAACGCAGAGAGCGACTGAGGCGGGGAGCGACTGAGGCGGAGAGCGATTGAGGCGGAGAACGACTGAGGCGGAGAGCGACTGAGGCGGAGAGCGACTGAGGGAGGGTGGGCGATTATGGTAACTAATCCCTCAGACCGCCTGGTGAAATCACAGGTTTCTAAGCTGTTGGAATGTGCTGCCCACCTCCCCCTCCGCAAACTCTGCTGTAGTTCTTTTTGTCCAACACACGCACGCACGAGTCAAAACCTGGGATGTGGCGTACGAGGAGGATGGAAAGTATTGGGTCGTGATCAGGGACGGGGGGTACGGGGTCGCGATCTGGGACGGGGGGTACGGGGTCGCGATCTGGGACCGGGGGTACGGGGTCGCGATCTGGGACCGGGGGTACGGGGTCGCGATCTGGGACCGGGGGTACGGGGTCGCGATCTGGGACCGGGGGTACGGGGTCGCGATCTGGGACCGGGGGTACGGGGTCGCGATCTGGGTCCGGGGGTTACGGGGTCGCGATCTGGGACGGGGGTGAAATAATCAAAATGTTGCTAGGAGTCCCGCTGCTCCGAAATTAAGACTAGGTCACACAGCAACAATTTTAGGCCATAGATGGTGGCACTGTTCAGCACTTACAGAGTCCCACTCTGCCTCTCATCAACAGGCCAAAATCCTCTCACAACAAAACAGCAGCGGACTAACAAGAGGTCATGGGAGATTGGGAGCCTGGGCCAGCTGTGAGACAGGAAGTGGGGACACAGGAGAGAACGGGGGTGAGGAAAGAATGACGCAACACCCTTTGATCTGGCATGGAGCCCGACAGCCATTGAGTTCAGACCGTCAGGATCACATTATCTTCTCTAATCTGAATCACATTATCGTATCTACAGTCAGGATTATATCAGCATCTCTACAGTCAGGATCACATTATCTTTTCTAATCTGAATCACATTATTGCCTCTATGGTCAGGATCACACTATCTTCTCTAATCTGGGTCACATTATCATATCTACCATCAGAATTATATCAACACCACTACAGTCAGGATCACATTATCTTAACTTCAGAAATGATCTAGTGTGGAGTGCATGTTGCCTATTCATATAGTTGTTAATGTATTTTAGTTCGCTCACAGCTTCTCCTTACCATTTAGTTTTGGCAATAAATACCCCACCCCCACCACTATGGCCCTAGTAGGGTATAACACACACATTAGGTGCTCAGTGACAAAATGTGAGAAGGGCTAACATGAGTATGTGAAAGCAGTTAGTTAGCCCACCAGCAGCTCCTGGGATCACAGTTTACTGAGTTTGGGAAAGCCTGAAATAGACCCAACATCTGGATCAGACCCACAGAGAATAGAGAAATCCACCAACTAACCCCGATCATCGACCCTGACCTCTGACCTCCTATCTATTCTATCCCCTCATGACTTAACCATGGTTATTTGTACTCTCTTCCAATTAAATTTTCCAGAGACAATAAGACTCCTCTGCTCGCTCGAGTGCATTAAAGCCTGAGGGTCGACTGAAAATACACTGATTCAAAGTCAGCTAACATGAGTTATCATGAAGCATCTGGCTCCTTCCATAACTACTGTCAGCTGCTGCTCTGCACAGATAGATTTCAGATAACACCCCCTCATATTCTGAGAAACTATTACCAAATGAAATGATCAGACTAAGCAAGTGATGTCAGAAGAGCTAGAGTTAGCTAGCTAACCAATCTAACTAATTAGCATATTACAGTGATGTCTTTAGCATCTCTGGTGAATGTCTGTTGAAACCTGAGGCCGGACGCATCCATAATGTATTAATCCAGACCGTTTATGTAGTCGTTTACTTAACTACCACACACCCTGAGGGTTGCAATGTATCAAAAGTGCAATGGAGTTATTATCAAATTTAAATTACTTTCAAATGTACTGCAGGTGTGATTGAGGTCCCATCATCCCTAGAGGTCTAATTTCTCCCCTAGTCAACCCATGGAGGTCCCATCATCCCTAGAAGTCTAATTTCTCCCCTAGTCAACCCATGGAGGTCCCATCATCCCTAGAGGTCTAATTTCTCCCCTGGTCAACCCATGGAGGTCCCATCATCCCTAGAAGTCTAATTTCTCCCTTAGTCAACCCATGGAGGTCCCATCATCCCTAGAGGTCTAATTTCTCCCCTAGTCAACCCATGGAGGTCCCATCATCCCTAGAAGTCTTAGTGACAACTGCTGATGTAAAAAGGGCTTTATACATATATTTGATGGATAGATAATGTATGTATATGTAATGATGTTTCTGTATTTAAGTCAAATTTATTTTATAAAGCCTTTGTCACAAAGTGCCTATACAGATACCCAGATTGAAACCCCAGAGAGAAAGCAACAAGAGTTGATACACTATGGCTAAGAAAACATCTCAGATCATTCCTGTACCGCAGAGATGGAATGACCTGGACAGACAGGAAACCAGAGGAAAATGGATCCAGGGACTTAATAGGCCACACAGGCAGACAGGAACAGGCCCTGGGCGACTGTCAGACCATCAGTATTGAACAAGACACTCGGGATGGAAACTCTGGCCCACGTGTCAGGACATGCAAGACCCTCTTTGGAAGTACAGGGAGACATTCAGGAACCCATATCATACAGATGTATGCTAGGTTAGCTAGGCTGAGGATATTATCAGTTTACCCATGATGCCATGTCATACAGGTGTATGCTAGGATAGCTAGGCTGAGGTTATCATCAGTTTACCCATGATGCCATGTCATACAGATGTACTGAACAGATACTAGGTTAGCTAGGCTGAAGTAAATAACAACATGGGAAATGTTTGAAAGGGTTAGACACAGTTTCTTACACAGAACACACCTGTTCTGCTGTTAGCAGGGTTCCTTCCTGGAGGGAAGTGTGCAAACACACACCAACCGTGGGCCAATGGGTTTTTGTTTGAGTATACGCTTCCTCTGCAACACGCCGGCAGCGAGTAAAGTAATAATGGAACAGTTTAGTCTACACGTGTAAAACCAGATCTTGCCCTGCACTGCAGCCCATGTACACACCCTTCACCTGTTAGCATCACTGAATTGCTACATGCCTGGCTAGAAATGGCAGCTAGCGCTGAGACCACGTTATTTACACTCAAAATCAGTAGTTGTTTACCAAAAATGCTAATTTATTTAAAATAGCCTAAGCAGTGACTGAAAGACTAAATACACTGTATGGTTGTACCAGTACACATTTACATAACCTTATAGTTCTGGGGACTCTATAATTCACCCGTTTATTATTTTACATCAATAGCTAGCTACACTTTGTTGAATGCCTCTTCAATTAATTTGATTGCATTAAAAAGCACATTTCAGGCTATTCTGAAAGCCTTTGCAGATGTTGTAATCAAAATCATAATTGTTGGCAGTTTTCCAACTGTTGTTTTGTGAGCAGAACAGCTGTTTCTACATTGTGGGGGGGGGGTTGACAAACCAACATTGCAGAAACCTCCTGATTCATTTAAATCGGCAGTTTGGCATTCATTTGGCTTTCAAGAAGAGGTATTTCAGTGTAATCAGGCAAAGAAAAATGATAAGAGCATTCTGTGTGTGTAGGCGTATGTAGGCATGTAACTAACTTTCTTCTACCCATTTCAGCAAACAGGTAGTACCCAGACAATGTGACTTAAAAATAATGTTTCTGCCATGTTTACAAATTGTTATGTACAGTGGATATAAAAACTCTACACACCCCTGTTAAAATGCCAGGTTTTTGTGATGTAAAAATTAGACAAAGATAAATAATGTCAGAACGTTTTCCACTTTAACGTGAACCTATAACGTGAACAATTCAATTGAAAAACAAACTGAAATCTTTGATGGGGAAAAATAAAAAATTCACATTAACCTGGTTGCATAAGTTTGCCCACCCTTAAACTAATACTTTGTTGAAGCACCTTTTGATTTTATTACAGCACTCAGTCTTTTTGGGTAGGAGTCTATTAGCATGGCACATCTTGACGTGGCAATATTTGCCCACTCTTCTTCGCAAAAGCGCTCCAAATCTGTCAGATTGCGAGGACATCTCCTGTGCACAGTCCTCTTCAGATCACCCCACAGATGTTCCATTGGATTCAGGTCTGGGCTCTGGTTGGGCCATTCCAAAACGTTAATCTTCATGTGGTGAAGCCATGCTTTTGTGGATTTGGATGTGTGCTTTGGGTTGTTGTCGTGCTGAAAGGTGAACTTCCTCTTCAGCTTTCTAACAGATGCCTGAAGGTTTTGTGCCAAAAGTGCCTGATATTTGGAACTGTTCATAATTCCCTAAGGCCCCAGTTCCAGCTGGAGAAAAAACAGCCCCAAAGCATGATGCTGCCACCAGCATGCTTCACTGTTGTTCTTTTGGGTGTTGTTTTTGCACCAAACCTAACTTTTGGATTTATGGCCACACATTTTCCCATATGCTTTTGGGGGACTTGATCTTTGTTTTTGCAAACTTCAGCCAGGCTTAGATGTTTTTCTTTGTAAGAAAATGCTCCTGTCTTGCCATCCTACCCCATAGCCCATTCATATAAATAATATGGGAGATTGTTGTCACATGTAGCACACAGCCAGTACTTGCCAGAAATTCGTGCAGTTCCTTTAATGTTGCTGTAGACCAGTTTTCTTCTCGTATTTTCATCAATTTTGCAGGGATGTCCAGTTCTTCAAAAAATCAATCAAAATTTATTTAAAAAAGCGCTTTTTACAACAGCAGTTGTCACAAAGTGCTTTACAGAGACACCCGGCCTTAAACCCCAAGGAGCAAACAACAGTAGTGTTGAATTTCAGTGGCTAGGAAAAACTCCCTAAGAAGGTCGAATTTTAGGAAGAAACCTAGAGAGGACCCAGGCTCAGAGGGGTGACCAGTCCTCTTCTGGCTGTGCCGGGTGAGATATTAAGAGTCCAATTGGAATAATAAATAAATTTCTCTTGGCTAAATCCAGAGTATATTTGATTTTAGACTAGGTCAGAAGTATGACCAGGTGGACAAGGACAGGGACAGCAACGGTCCCCCCAAACCAGGTAATCCGCAGGTGTGGACCAGGACCTCATCTCCTTCTAAAATTTAAAATTGGAGGAAACTGAGAAAAGTTAGTAGTACATCCCTCATGTCCCCCAGCACAATAATATAGCAGCGTAACACCTTGGAAACTGAGACGGGGGGGTCCGGTGACACTGTGGCCCTACGCGGGGGAGGCCCCAGGCAGGGCCCAACAGGCAGGAAATCAATCCAACCACATTGCCAGGCATCAACCAAAGGGACACCCACCAACCGCAACCCCCCTATTCTTGGTAATGTCTCTGTTGTGCCATATTTTCTCCACTTGCTGATGACTGTCTTCACTGTGTTCCATGGTATATCTAATGATTTGGAAATTATTTTGTACCCTTCTCCTGACTGATATCTTTCAACAATGAGATCCCTCTGATGCTTTGGAAGCTCTCTGCAGACCACGGCTTTTGATCAGAGATGCAACAAAGAAAATGTCATGAAAATCCTACAGCTGAACTTTATTTGTGATTAATCAGAGTCGCTTTAAAAGATGGCAGGTGTGTAATGACATCTATTTAACATGAGTTTCAATGTGATTGGTTAATTCTGAACACAGCCACATCCCCAGTTATAAGAGGGTGTGGACACTTATGCAACCAGGTTATTGTAAGGTTTTTCTTTTTCATTTTTCCCCCTCGAAGATTTCAGTTTGTTTTTCAATTGAATTGTTCACATTATAGGGAACTTTAAAAGTGAAAAAGTTCTGACATTATTTATCTTTGTCTCGTTCTTTTACATCACAAAAACCGGGCATTTTCACAGGGGCGTGTAGACCTTTTATATCCACTGTATTTTATATTAGATCGTGGGGGCATCAGCATTATATATTCCTCCTAGATTCTTGCTGCATTTTTTGCTAAATAAACTAAAAGCCGATCTTCAGAAACTGATGACAATACTACCCTGTACCGAAAACATACCCAACTGTGACCCTCAAACCACAATACCAAACCGTACTCTGGATTTGGCATACCGTGGCACTCGTAATACATTTTTATAGTTATTAATATCTCAGTGTATGATTTCTATTAGACTATTCTTACTTTGGTTTAGCATCCCTCTCTCAGTTTCTGCAACAATTGCAGCATATTAGCCTAATAGCATCACTGCTGTTAGTTCCAGTTACAGACGATGTACAACCTATTATTGAACTGCTACTCCTGTTAGCCATCATCCTGCTACTGTCACTGTCACCATTCCATTTCTGTTCCTTTAAAATCCATCTCCCTGCGTCTTCCATAGACCACACATCCATTTTGTATCATCCATCCATCCATCCATTATCTTCTGCTTATCCGGGGCCAGGTCGCGGGGGCAGCAGTCTAAGCAGGGATGCCCAGACTTCCCTCTCCCCAGACACTTCCTCTAGCTCTTCCGGGGGGACACCGAGGCGTTCCCAGGCCAGCCGGGAGACATAGTCCCTCCAGTGTGTCCTAGGTCTTCCCCGGGGTCTCCTCCCGGTGGGACGGGACCGGAACGCCTTCCCAGGAAGGCGTTCCGGAGGCATCCGAAACAGATGCCCAAGCCACCTCAGCTGACCCCTCTCGATGTGGAGGAGCAGCGGCTCTACTCTGAGCTCCTCCCGGGTGACCGAGCTTCTCACCCTATCTCTAAGGGATCGCCCGGCCACCCTGTGGAGAAAGCTCATTTCGGCCGCCTGTATCCGGGATCTCATTTCGGCCGCCTGTACCCAAAGCTCATGACCATAGGTGAGAGTAGGAACGTAGATTGACTGGTAAATCGAGAGCTTCGCCTTGCGGCTCAGCTCTTTCTTCACCACGACAGACCGATACATCGACTGCATTACTGCAGAAGCTGCACCGATCCGTCTGTCAATCTCCCGTTCCATCCTTCCCTCACTCGTGAACAAGACCCCTAGATACTTAAACTCCTCCACTTGAGGCAGGCACTCTACACCAACCTGAAGTGGGCAAGCCACCCTTTTCCGACTGAGGACCATGGCCTCGGATTTGGAGGTACTGATTCTCATCCCCACCGCTTCACACTCGGCTGCTCGGCAGTATGTAATTCTGTTAATTTATAATCCATCTCCCTGCGTCTTCCATAGAACACACATCCATGTTGTATCATCAGTATGTAATTCTCCATCCGGGTTCTTGCAGAGTCATCTCCCTCTAACTAGGGTTGCCTATTTTCAGGCTTTTCAATCTTCGCAATTCTGTGCAAAGCACTTATACCTGCTTGATGGATTAAAATATTAATATAATTTAAAACAAAGGATCAATGAAAAATATGATAAAAAACAAGTTTAAACCTAGGCCTGTATTTAAAAAGAACAAAAATATCTATCAGACTCATCATTTTAGGATGGGTATGCCTACTACGTTTAAATGAGGCCCACAAGGGGCACTGTGGACATACCATGAATAGTTAATACAACCATAACAAATAGAAACAAACGATCCGCAAAAACAAAAAAACTTTTCAGTCATTAAATTTTAATTTTTTTTTTTATGAAGTGTCTTTGGACTCTGATTACTAAACAATGGGAAGCTGATCTGATTTCCAATCATGTCTATTGATTCTTATTTTCAAAAAAGCTCAGGGGTGAGTCGGGAGCCCAGTTGGGGAGTACAATTAGTGCAGCAGTTGAAAACACCAGATTGGATGGCCCTGAGGTGGCCAGGGGTGGGGTGGCCATGGGGTGGCCCTGGGGTGGGGTGGCCCTGGGGTGGCAAGGGTGGGGTGGCCCTGGGGTGGCAGGGGTGGGGTGGCCCTGGGGTGGCAGGAATGCACATGTATTGCCGGGGGAATCCTCCTTCATTTTGCCGACCTCCCACCAATACAGTGGATTTCCATCCATTGGTAGCAGAATATCCGAGTTTCTTTTATATCAGTAGGTGTCTATGCTCCCGGTGACAGCACCCAACTAGTTACATTGCAATCTCAAACAACACTAAACTCAAATTGTCTTAGATCAAATTCTTATCTATAATTAATCGATCTTTGATTAGTCATTAGCAGTTAGCATCTAAGCAGGAGTGCAAATAGAGGAGGGCAGGTATTAAGTATATTACCATTGTAATTTGTAGGTGACCAATACTAAATGTGCAATAAGGAAAATAGAGGAAGGCAGAAATGATAATAGCTGTTCGGTTACAAATGTCAATTTCAAAATGGCATTTAAGATGCGCAAACGAGGCTAACGAAGGAGTGATGTATTAAGGTAGCATGTCCACCCGAGATACACAGATAGCAGCAATGAGAAACAGCTCATCTTAAGAGAAAGACCAGGAAGTTATCAACAGTGAGCATGTTATTACTATTACATACTCAACAGCACAGTATGCATAAAAACAACATAAGACACCGGAGAGTTCCATCTCTGGTATGATGCGTCAAAATGCTGCACTGATTCAACTCCCACCCTACTCTCATCCTGCACTCCGCTCTCATCCAACCAAGTGTCCCAGCCGGTGTAGCGGTGTGAGAATGACTGCAGTCTCACTAGATGTGTAATGATAAGGTAGCTGAGCAGCTCAGTCACAGCAGATCAGACAGGTCTACATGGGTGTCTGTCTGGGGCTGGAGCCAACCATCACAGCTCAGTCACTACAGATTGAAGAATTATTCTGTGTTTCAGAAATCATGACCGCACATACGGTCACAAGTCGAAGCTGACCGACAGGGACTAATGGACAATTAACGGGAAAGTTTCTCGATGTCCCAAATGCCTCAAAAATGACTATGGAATTAATCAGAACGAGACCTAAACTTGAGTCCTTGGGTCTGAGGATTCCTCTGCATGGTCATATCAAGGAATACGAGGTCATTTTACAGGACCAGGTGCAAAAACTGTCCCCTGACCGTCCAAAATTCTAGAATGATAACGCCCCCGAACAATCTGAACAAATTGAAGAGATGACATCATGGCTTCCCCAATATCCCTCATCTGAACATCAATTAACCTTTATGGAAAGTTCTGAAGTGCAAAGTAGATTTCGACCTCCCTAATCCCAAACACGAAATGGAAGATTTTCTTCTGGAAGAATGGCGCAATATCCCACTACACACAGTTGTATGAAAGCATTTTAAGGATGATTGGAGCTTTGAAGGCAAAGGGAAGTCCTACTCAATAGATCCCTGATATTAACCTTCTTAGGGATTTTTTCCTAGCCACTGAAATTCAACACTACTGTTGTTTGCTCCTTGGGGTTTAAGGCCGGGTGTCTCTGTAAAGCACTTTGTGACAACTGCTGTTGTAAAAAGGGCTTATAAATAAATTTGATTGATTGATTAAAATATTGGTACATTTTATCGACCCCTTTAGTTAAATAATGCAAATATATGACTATATGCAGTATTCAGCTAATTTCTTTGGGCATTTGGATATTTTTTAAGGCTATTTATCTGGGCAGTAACTGTTTATTTGCTTGTTAACCTGTTAAACACGAAAGTACAAATAAACAATATAGCAATAATTTGAGAGAAGACAAAATGACATTTGCAAAAACACTGCAAGACGAAGACAAGAAAAAACATATTGGAAGACCCAAAAAGCAGCCTGCATCTGTTACAGTATGTAAAGTATGTTAAACAGTATGTAAAGTAGGTTAAACAGTATATAAAGGTTGCTTCCAGTGAGGGACAAAAGGAAATCCAGAAAGGGGCTTGTTCAACATCTGGCAGTGATCTGTTGAAGTAAACACTTCAACTGTTAGAAGTCCTACAACAAATTGCTATTTTTGGCAGACTGACAAAAAATTTACCTTTAAGCACAACAATGACCTCAAACACCCTGCAAAGATGATTAACACCGACTTGAAATGGAAGTCTGCACACTCACATTATCCACCTCAACAGAATTTAAACTGTTTGGAATCACTTGTACAGGGATAAAAACAAAAAGCTGTGAAAATCATGGCACTTCCCAAAAGACCCTACCACAGGACTGTGAAAGAATTACATGACACTACTAGTGAATTTCTTCAGTTAAGCACCGAAACAGAGGCCACACAAGACCTGCTTTAAAAATGTTTTTGTTTCATGTATTAGGCCCAATGATTCTTTGTGTTAGAGTTGTGTTAAAGTAAAATAGCTATATTTCTTTGACAGTCTGAGGAATTTGCAGTCTGTATGTTTTTACTTTATGTCTAGGTTATATATTTACAAGTTAATAGTCGACTACAAAACCCACATTGCAATGCCACCTCTTATTGTGAAAATGCATCTTCACAATAATATTCTCTCCTATAACAACCAACTCAAAAACAAACCACATTACACTTAGTGAAGTTCCCAGAATATACAGCACTGTGTAGTAACATGACAAAGCTGTTTTTATGTATGGCTAATCTTAAAACAAAAGTGAGTTAAATAACAATTATGGCTAAGTGATTAACATTGCAATAACAGGCACAGCCAACCAGAAAATTCACTTTCCTCATTTCACAACACATTTCAAGTAAAATAAAAAATAAATACTCAGAACCACAATAAAAACACAAAAACAGAACCAAACCCAACCTCAAAAAGCTCTATTTTCTCAGCACTGTTCTTTGTCCCTGAAATGTCTAAAGAATCACAGAACAAGGTGATCTGTCCCACTGAACATATTAGCAAGCCAGACCAGTAACCTCAACTAATGTCAACAACAACACTTCACTACAGACCCTCTTTTGTTAATGAGTCATCAGACCATGTCCACCACAGTAAAACTACTCAGGCAATGGTGCATCATGGACTAGAAAAGAGGAAGTAAAAAAGAGCTTAGCAATATTCTTATGCAATATTGAGGTCGCACAGAAGAAGTGAGATTAGCCAGTGGTGAGCGAAGTTAATTCCGCCGTTGCTCAATTTACTGAATGTAAACCAGGCTGTCTAATGGACCGCAGTCATTTGACCAGAGGTGGTTTCTGCCACAGATTACCAGACAGAAGAGAACGGATCGCGTTTAAGTAAGGGTGTACAGTGGATTGAATAAGCGTTTTCTGAGGTCATTAGTAAGGGTGTGCAGTGGATTGAATAAGCGTTTTCTGAGGTCATTAGTAAGGATGTACAGTGGATTGAATAAGCGTTTTCTGAGGTCATTAGTAAGGGTGTGCAGTGGATTGAATAAGCGTTTTCTGAGGTCATTAGTAAAGGTGTGCAGTGGTTTGAATAAGCGTTTTCTGAGGTCATTAGTAAGGGTGTGCAGTGGATTGAATAAGCGTTTTCTGAGGTCATTAGTAAGAGTGTGCAGTGGATTGAATAAGCGTTTTCTGAGGTCATTAGTAAGGGTGTGCAGTGGATTGAATAAGCGTTTTCTGAGGTCATTAGTAAGGGTGTGCAGTGGACTGAATAAGCGTTTTCTGAGGTCATTAGTAAGGGTGTGCAGTGGACTGAATAAGCGTTTTCTGAGGTCATTAGTAAGGGTGTGCAGTGGATTGAATAAGCGTTTTCTGAGGTCATTAGTAAGGGTGTGCAGTGGACTGAATAAGCGTTTTCTGAGGTCATTAGTAAGGGTGTGCAGTGGACTGAATAAGCGTTTTCTGAGGTCATTAGTAAGGGTGTGCAGTGGACTGAATAAGCGTTTTCTGAGGTCATTAGTAAGGGTGTGCAGTGGACTGAATAAGCGTTTTCTGAGGTCATTAGTAAGGGTGTGCAGTAGACTGAATAAGCGTTTTCTGAGGTCATTAGTAAGGGTGTGCAGTGGATTGAATAAGCGTTTTCTGAGGTCATTAGTAAGGGTGTGCAGTGGACTGAATAAGCGTTTTCTGAGGTCATTAGTAAGGGTGTGCAGTGGATTGAATAAGCGTTTTCTGAGGTCATTAGTAAGGGTGTGCAGTGGACTGAATAAGCGTTTTCTGAGGTCATTAGTAAAGGTGTGCAGTGGACTGAATAAGCGTTTTCTGAGGTCATTAGTAAGGGTGTGCAGTGGACTGAATAAGCGTTTTGTGAGGTCATTAGTAAGGGTGTGCAGTGGACTGAATAAGCGTTTTCTGAGGTCATTAGTAAGGCTGTGCAGTGGACTGAATAAGCGTTTTCTGAGGTCATTAGTAAGGGTGTGCAGTGGATTGAATAAGCGTTTTCTGAGGTTATTAGTAAGGGTGTGCAGTGGATTGAATAAGCGTTTTCTGAGGTCATTAGTAAGGGTGTGAACAAAACCATTCACACTGGAGAAAAGAAAACATTTATCTTTACAGTGTGAACCTGAGTCCCCAAACCAAATGGATCGGTACAAATCAGGGATGGAAATAAAAAATTTTGTCCACCGGCCACTGTGGCTGGTGGATTTCAAAATCTACCAGCCACTCAATGTTTTTACCAGCCACTTTCTTGTTTTTAACCAACAATGTGAAGCGTGTTGACGACATACAGAGCAGTACATCAGATTTGTCTCGTCTTAAACTAACCAATCGCGGGACTCCCCATTGTCTGCTTTTCTCAATCGTTCTTTAAAAAAAGTTTTTTGACTTGCCTCTTTGTCCACTCGCTCCTCCTGAGATGTTTTCTCAGCTGACCTCTTAACGGCTGCGATGTAACGCCACATAATTTTTTATGTGCGCCGCTTCTAAAGTGTACGGAAGAGGATTAGTGCCAAGCAATAATAAAAATAATAAAACCCTCTCAACATTAAAGTCATTATAATGCGAGATAAAACTTGTTACATTGAGAAAAAAATACAATCTTGAGAATAAACTCATTAAATATCAAGAATAAAGTTTAATAATCCGTCTTATGGTATCCTGGGAAACCACGAAACCTCGATGAATCGCGCGTAGGTGAAGCCAGCGATAACCTTGCATTTGTCCACTGGTTGTCAATTCATGTTGGACATTGGACAGATTTTTTCTTCTAAAAAGACCTAGCAGTTGCAAATTCGCTTTTAAATTTGTATGCTAATTATAATTCTGTCATAATTAGCTAATATCGAGAATAAAAGTTGAAATTAAATGTAGAGAATAACGCATTCGATCAGTGTGCATTGCATAGCCTACTGATAGAGGACATGGCAGAGTTGGATCAATTAGTCAAGCTATATTATAGACTTTCTTTCAGTAACAAAGAAATACTATCAACTTTTAGCTAATTATGACAGAATTATAATTAGCATACGAATTTAAAAGAGAATTTGCAAGCGTCTAGGTCTTTTTAGAAGAAAAAATCTGTCCAGTTTGCGCGATGTACTCGCTTTTGTCCAACATGAATTGACAACCAGTGGACAAATGCAAGGTTATCGCTGGCTTCACCTACACGCGATTCATCGAGGTTTCGTGGTTTCCCAGGATACCACAAAACTGATTATTAAACTTTATTCTTGATATTTAATGAGTTTATTCTCAAGATTGTATTTCGACTTTTTTCTCAAAATGTAACGAGTTTAATCTCGCATTATAATAACTTTAATGTCTTTTTATTGCTTGGCACTAATCCTCTTCCGTAAAAGTGTCCGGGTGAAACAGTATGCTATTTTTATTTACCCGCCACGGTGGCCGGTAGGTGAAGCGAGTTTACCCGCCACAACACAAAATCACCCACATTTGGCTGGTGGCGGGTGCTAATTTCCATCCCTGGTACAAATGCTTGTACCGTGACACCCCGAGTTATTAGACATGGAAATTTGAGCCTTGACGCTAACAAGAGCCAAGTTCTTGACTAACTCACTGGCAAGGAGTGGAATGAATTGGAATAAAACTACAACTTATTTGGGATATCGCCTCTTCACGCACGTTTAAAGGTTCTCACGTACACACACACACACACACGTAAAGAAAATGTGTTTCTTGAGTCATCCCTCAGGGTGCCCCAGTCAGTCACCAGTGTTCCCACCATCCCACTGGGGTCACATGCTTTCTCAATGGCATAGCAACAGACTCTCGACCTCCTCGGCCCCAGGATTTAAATCAGTAAACGCTTGGTCGTCTCAATGTCATAGAGATTGCTTCTGTAGTATTTACGTTCAAAACAAGTCTTCAGCGGCTAATGCTAGCTAGTGTAGCTCGTAAGCTTTCTGCAGGTGGCCCTGTAGGCTTGTGAATGAGGCACACATTAAGTAAATAAAGCCACTGCAATGTCAACATCTGCAGCACTCAGCCAGAACACTCGGAGAGACAAAGTGAATTCCAAGATGGAGTAACACGGCAAGACATGCTTCATGTTTGTCAGTGTTTGAAAATTGTTTGATCTGTTTTGAATACATGTTGTTTTGGACTGTCTTTTTATTATCAATTAATGTGTAACCGAGTGTTCCCTATCAATTGTTCTTTCTTTGGCCAAGTTGTCAATGTAAATCTGAATTGGTTCTAAACTGGCATACCTGGTTAAATAATAATAAAGACGTGATCGGTGCCGTTTCTCATGGAGGAGTCTATGGCTTGGAAAAAGGTCTGGGGTCTCAGTGGGGGTCAGTGATAGGAATAGAATGGGGTCTTCTCCACAGGGACAGAGGTTAGAGAGGCTCCCAGTCTCCAGTTATCAACAGTCCAGAAAATTCCTCTCAATGGACTAGGGTGACTTTTATCCTTAAAGGAAATAGCATAGCTGGCCCTTTTCCCCCAGCGAGCAACAGCACTGCTCTTCCCCACACTTTCCAACACCCCCTCCAACCAAACACCCCCTCCCCTTCTTCTTCCCACCCCTGGACTCCCTGTGCACTGACAGAGTGCTGCTGCAGACAAAATGTCTGTCTACGTCTTCCGCTGCCTGTGGACTTAATGAGAGACTGCGGAGAGGCCTGTCAGTGTGACAATAATTACAGAAACTACACCATTCACCAGCTGCACCAGGCTCCTGATCTGCCACACACGCGCACACACACACGCGCATGCATGCATGCATGCATGCATGCACACACGCCATATCCCACTCACACACAGCCACTGAGTCACATACGTTTTCCAGGGAGGACTGAAAAGGGAAAATGGTGAAATCCAGAGAAGATAATGTTGAGCAGATGCCAGACTGGAGCTTACCAATGGAGAGCTGCCATCCCACCATGAAAATAATGAACATAGGAAACTGTCTGCAACAGGATAACAACCTCCATCAGACTGGGATACTCACATTACACACAAGGCAGATAGCTTTTCAGTGAGGACTTGGTCAAAGGAGGGAAAATAAAACAACTCTCATAAAGGAAAGACCGATTATATTAGTCTACTTTCAGATCAAGTAAAGTGAAATAGCAGGGGTAATCCTGAAGCGTGGTTTGCTGTGTCTGTCTAACGTAGAGATGAACAGACAGAACCGGCTAACCACAGACAAACCAGCCCATCCAGGTGCCAGGTGCACAGGAAAGAGGGGAACGTATTCACAGGTAAACATTTGACTGATTAGTCGTTATAGCTTCAGTTAGTGATAAGAATGCGGCCATAAAGTAAAGACAAGATGTTCGGGGTTAGGACCGTTAAGGGTTTTACCTGCATGATATCGGATGTCCATTAGAAGGCTATTGGCAGTACTATCTTTTTGAGAGTAAATACAACAGGTTTCTGTATACTGCTGCATCTGCATCGTGTTTTAGTGCAGATGTTCCATCGGATGTGCCAGACTAACAGCCTATTTATGACTGATGGCAGTCCGGATGATCCCGTTACTGATACAGTACAGACACCTCATTACGCCAGTTGTACCCACTCACCTGACACAGATTTCATTCATTTGCATGATGACGTCTGTATTGAGACAGCAATCTGTTCCCATATAATCACTGTAATAACAGTTCGGTTTGCTAGTCTGGGTTTAAAGACAGGTAAACATAGGTAACATGCCAGCCACGACGAGTAAAGCTAACTGAACTTGGGTGGGATAAAAGACCGCAAGGATGGCAATCAGTGGTTTCTCAGACTCTTGAGTGCAATATTAGTTAACAAGCTTTTGATAGTCAACCGTGGCAAAGTGGCAAATGGCCATGAGGAAAATGTAGTTATCTATCCCTAAAATGCCTCCATATTATACATTTAAGAAGGCCTTTCCGATTAGTGTGTGTCCTGGTTAATGACTATGTTCTAATACATTGCATACAATTGAGCCAACAAACGCAAACAGTCAAGTTAACAACGTCGCTTGTTAATGTATGCTACTAACAAACCTACCAGAGTTGGCGTTTTTGCCATCCTGGCAAGACAAGCTAGCTAAAGCTAGATAATGAACTCTAAGACTTGATATGTAGCTAATCAATGTGCTATTTTCAGCATGCATAATGTTACAAGGGATGAGCTACATTTTATTACCAGGCGTTGCCTCTATTTCAAAGACAGACTCGAGGACAGAGGTTTACCTAGCTAACTACGGTTACCCAGCTAGCTGTACAGTACCGTTAGCCGACCACAGGCTAGCTAGCGGAGCAAATCAAATGGTTGGCATGAACATCAGATCCCTCTTGTTCTTACCTGGTTTAGATGATCGGTCGTTCCTGTCCCTATTCGTTTGATGAAATCACCATCTACACCAAATATAATATTAAAGGCCTGTGCAGATGTATTGTGGCTAGGACCAAAACCTAGCTAGCTAAGATAACCTCACTCAACTTGGTTAGCTGGCTCTAATAATCATATGCCTTGTTGGAAATAGCTGGCTAGGTTTCCAGTTTCCAGCATGACATCGCTCGAGTCACAGAAGCTCTCTGAGTGCTCCCAGTCTTCACGATACAACGCTCCTATTGGTTGTCTGGAGAAAACGTTATATTTTCATTGGGTGATGGTAGCGTCAATCAACTGTGGATGGCTGGTTATCAAATTTTTACCGCATCCTACTGATATGAAATGTCTTTCCGAGACAAATGAAGATATGTACATAACATACGGACACAAAATATACTGTCATGTGTGCTCTCATAAATGTATTTACATATTATGTTTTATATACTACATATAATGTTTATATGTTTAGTATATACAATCGGTAAGATCACGCGCTTATCTGCACCTATGAGTCCTATTATTTTTGTATAAACATTAATGATCTCTTTGAAAGAAAATAGTCAGTGATTAAATAAATCGATCACTGTTGTTGGTGTTATAGTCCAACTGCATATCTAGAAGTGGATAGCTGCTGTGAAACAGAACATTATTTGACCACCATGAAATTCTCTTGCAGTGGGCTATTATGACAAATTGCGGGAACCAATGTCGTGGTCAGTGTTTCATATAAGGGACCATAATTAGTGGTAAAACTGTAGAATGTACAAAGCGAACCTTTACTACAAACGTTTGGTCGTCTGGTGCCAGTGAGCGCTAGTGTGAACATGTGAGCTTCCCTTCCATGAATGTTGGCTGTCGTGAAGAGCTTTGTTAAGAAACTATGTTGGTTTCTGTACTTATTTATTTTTGAGAATTACAGATGTTACATTTATTTTGTGTTACAATTACTGCAATAATGTATGTTGGTTTTAGTGGTTTGGTTGCAGCTATTTGGTTGCAGTAAAAGGAGTGTACATGGGTGAGCATTGTCAAGTCTGAATTATGGTGTTGGGTGGCAACATTATACACTCATTACATATTTACCATTACTCAATAAGTCGGCCCCTGGAGCAATAGGCCGTGCTGAAATAGGAAATCATGTTTCTATTTGGCAGAGGAGTTTCTATGTTCCCCGCCAGGGGGAATGGGCGTGTTTGAAATTGCAGCTTAGACTGATTGATCACTGTGCAAAACATCTACTAATATTATTTGTAGATCAGCTAGTCACAATTTACCCATGATACATCACAATTGGGATGCTCTCGAAAACCTACGTTTTGCACGTAATGGTCCAGCCAATTACAACTTACCCCAGAAGTTCTAGGGGCTCCCTTACACACAGACACACACACACACACACACACTTAAGTAATTTAAACACACAAAAAGCTTTCCTGTCTGACTTGGTGTTAAGTTTAGGGTTAGAATTAGGTTAGGATAAGATGTAGGCAGTAGGGGAAAGGTTTAGGAGTTGGAATAAGATTACTTTTAGAAATAACATGTAAGTCATTGAGGTTATGGTTGGTTAGGGTAAAGGTTAAGGTAAGGTTTATGGTTAGGTAAAAAAAAACAATCTAATTTCTAACAAAGACTATGTGGCTAGGAATGTTGGAATGTAGATTATTTTATGGTTTAGCTATCATGGATTAGATTTAGGGTTAGCCATTAGGGCTGTATTATGTTTAGACTTTAGATTTTAAGTTATTGTGGTTAGGGTTAGTTTTTTTTTCTAATGCCCACAAGGACATACAAACACCACTGTGCATGTACGCGAATGTCTGTGCGCATGTGCCAATCTCACTGCAGGATACAGTATGTTTCCTGTTTAACAGATGGACATATTTTACACCAGCTGTCAGACCTCTTTAATAACTAGTTAAATAGATGGACTTACTTTAAACCAGCTGTCAGACCTCTTTAATAACTAGTTAAATAGATGGACTTACTTTACACCAGCTGTCAGACCTCTTTAATAACTAGTTAAATAGATGGACTTACTTTAAACCAGCTGTCAGACCTCTTTAATAACTAGTTAAATAGATGGACTTACTTTACACCAGCCACCAGACCTCTTTAATAACTAGTTGAATAAATTGACTTACCTTGCATGAGCCATCAAACCTCTTTAATAACTAGTTAAATAGATGGACTTACTTTAAACCAGCTGTCAGACCTCTTTAATAACTAGTTGAATAGATGGACTTACTTTACATGAGCCATCAGACCTCTTTAATAACTAGTTGAATAGATGGACTTACTTTACATGAGCCACCAGATCAGTTTAATAACTTGTTAAATAGATGAACTTACTTTACATGAGCCATCAGACCTCTTTAATAACTAGCTGTATAGATGAACTTACTTTACATGAGCCATCAGACCTCTTTAATAACTAGTTGAATAGATGGACTTACTTTACATGAGCCATCAGACCTCTTTAATAACTAGTTGAATAGATGGACTTACTTTACATGAACCATCAGACCTCTTAAATAACTAGTTAAATAGATGGACTTAATTTACATGAACCATCAGACCTCTTTAATAACTAGTTAAATAGATGGACTTAATTTACATGAACCATCAGACCTCTTTAATAACTAGTTAAATAGATGGAATTAATTTACATGAGCCATCAGACCTCTTTAATAACTGGTTAAATAAATTGACTTACTTTACATTTATTTCCTCTTTAATAACTACAGGACTTATTTCAAATAGACTTAACAGGCATTTAAAGAGGCAGCCCACTTTCTTTCTTTCTTTTATTTTGGATAGCCCCTTGAGATGTACCATCTCATTTTCAAGGGGGTCCTTCTGACAGTTGTTTCAGTAATTTGTTTTCGACCAATCTGATCAGCTCTACAAAGAAGACCTGATGTTCAAGGTCGGAAGTGGTTGACCGACCAATTAGGTGAAAACAGATCAGAATAGGTGTGTTGGTTAAAGATGCATCACAGTGTGTAAAACAATCACAGAGTATGACACTAAAAACTCTGTCCTGGGGTGGATACAAGCTACTGGAGCTCAGTGTTTAGAGACATGGGGATAACTGTTTCCTTTCCAACCACCTAAACTGTGAGCATCCACCACCAACCCACTGTGGATACAGGTGGCTGCTAAATTCAAAATAATCCTCAGCCCCATATATACAGTCTGCCAAATAGTGTTTTTCCACAAATTGTTCTTTCAACCTATACTATTAGCTCCGAAGAAATATCTGATTTTCAAAAGATGTGATGTGAGTAGTCAAAAGACCAATTAGTGGGAACCAGGTCTGACCTGGGCTTCCTGTATAAACACAGCCAATATAACTTGGTGTGTATTTGATGGGCTGCATTTCAGTTAGCTGCTCCAAAATAGCTGGAGTAATTTTGTAGGTTTGTCTAGACATTCAAATTCACTCTGACAGTTAATCTGCAATAAAACTAAGAAAACAAGGCAATGCACTGATCTGGAATGTTGGGAAGAGAGGATTACAGTTTTTCTGAATTGCTTAAACACTGAACCCCATTTTCTGAACCAAATGCTCAGTGGCCTAAACCCATTTCTTGAGTCAGTCACTCTTTTGGCAAAACCTGAAACAAATTCAGGTATTTAGAAAACATTAGCAAATTGCCAAACTTGAAACACATTCTCACTCACTAAATCACATTTCGCACTGTGATGCACTTGTGTTGCTGAATGGTTAACACGGGCGGCAAAAGTTAAACACTACTACAACACATTTGTCATCTTTTACACACAGAGACTCAAAATAGTTCTCACTTGTTTCTAATGATGTGATCAAACCAACTGTTCAGAATATAACTCAGTTCAGTGGACACAGGTCTGAGGCAGAGGAGAAGAGTATGTGTCAGAGGTGGTGGATGAGGTGGTGGATGAGGAGGACGAGTATGTGTCAGAGGTGGTAGATGAGGAGGAAGAATAGGTGTCAGAGGTGGTGGATGAGGTGGTGGATGAGGAGGACGAGTGTGTGTCAGAGGTGGTGGATGAGGAGGAAGAGTATGTGTCAGAGGTGGTGGATGAGGTGGTGGATGAGGAGGAAGAGTGTGTGTCAGAGGTGGTGGATGAGGAGAAAGAGTAGGTGACAAAAGTGGAGAATGAGGTGGTGGATGAGGAGGAAGAGTATGTGTCAGAGGTGGTGGATGAGGAGGAAGAGTACGTGTCAGAGGTGGTGGATGAGGAGGAAGAGTAGGTGACAAAAGTGGTGGATGAGCACTCAACACAAAGACATGATGCTGAGGCAAAATGAATCTCTCACTGACTGATTTTGCAGTTGCACAACATTTGTGAGTTTAATGAAATATGCTTTTCATTTAGAGTTTTCTTTGATCCTTGGGCTTTTGCAGTGGACGACGTATTTGTATGCTTCTGCTGAATATACAGACATCCAATATTGTATTACTTGGAGTACTTTATTGTCAAATGCATTTACTCTTTATAATTTTTTCAAAATCTGTAACTACATGCCCTGGGTGCTGTGTTCTCAGTTTTATTTATGTCGTGTCTAATGAATGCTCTGTAGTGTTTATATATTGACTGGCTGTGTGTATGATCTGAAAGCATTATTTAATTTTGGGAACAGATGAAATGATTGTGAGGTGACTGTTTGATTTTGAAGGAAGAGTCAGAGGTTTTGTGAATGTAGTTTGAAGATTTGGATCTGTATTTAAAGTTTTGAGCAAATGGGTGCAGGTTTCAAGAAATTAGTCTTAGCAACTGTGAAAAACTGTAATAGCTTCATGAAACAGAGCCAAATAAAATGTTTCATTCGCCACCTGGTGGACACATTCTGAACAATGAATTAACAATTGACATAAAAAAATTATAATGATCTTGTTTTTGAAATGTCTTGAATGATAATTATATATGGATTTACAGATATACTGGAAGGAGGGTGAGGGAAGGTGAGAGGGTAGATGAGAATGGGTGAGGGAAGGTGAGGAGGGGTAAGGGAAGGTAAGGAGGGGTGAGGGAAGGCGAGGAGGGGTGAGGGAAGGAGGGGTGAGGGAAGGTGAGGAAGGGTAATGTAGGTGAGGAGGGGTGAGGGAAGGTGAGGAGGGGTGAGGGAAGGCGAGGAGGGGTGAGGGAAGGCGAGGAGGGGAGGGGGAAGGCGAGGAGGGGTTAAGGAAGGCGAGGAGGGGAGGGGTGAGGGAAGGCAAGGAGGGGAGGGGGAAGGCAAGGAGGGGAGGGGTGAGGGAAAGTGAGGAGGGCTATGTATTTAAGGAAGTATCATTCATTTAATGGGGCACAAGACATTAAGATGATAGCAGGGTGACATGATGACATCACACTGAAGGAGAATATATACAGACGAATCACTATAGCTGCATTATGTAATCAGTTCCACATGCTTCCTGGTTGGTTGGTATTGCTAAGAGGTTGGTAGAAGATAACATGTACAGCACATGTGATGAACCCAGGAAATAACCAGACAAAGTGCACATCAGCAGGGTTTTCTGTCATCTAGACAAGATTGCCTTGAAATCCGTGGTATTTTATTTAAATTAAGTTTTTCATTTTCTCCATTCAGAACTCCAGAAATGTACATTTAACTATGCTACATAACACATAATTGTAAGGATGAATGAACCCCCAGGATTTCACCAGATCATTTCAACCATATTCTTCTGTCCCATTATGGCTGCTTTATCCTTGGTGTTCTCCTGGTGATACTCCCATTCTACTGCTGGTCTGGGTGGGCAGGACTGACTGTCTTGGCACAGAGAGAGAGAGAACACGAAGGCCAAGAAATCAATCAAGTTAATTTAAATGGTGAAATGAAGAAAGTGTATTTTTATTTTTAACTCTTAATAAATATGGATGAGTCATTTCTTGCCAGGGCATTGTGGGAAGCTCTGTGATAGTGTGAGACTGAAGATCATCACTGCTGCAAGAAACAAAGCAACAACATCTTGTCAACACGGCTCTGCTAAAAACAGACTGTCAGCAGCAGAATCTGTCCAGAAATACATACACACACACACAAACACACTGCATCCAACACAGTTTCTTATTCAGATGCACATAATTTAACAGAGCCGAAAACAGAAGTCGTACGGAACACACGGACATACTGTAGCAGTGAAACAAATAGCAATACTTTAAAGTGCTCAGTGCTGAACAGACCAACACCCTATGATCATCTGATCTAACAAATAGCAGGGTTCCTTTCACACTCTCATCACAGCTGACACGAAATCAAAGCTATCACAACAAGTCATTTAATCATGGAGCATCTTTTTTTTCTTTATTTCACAGACAAATATAACTTTAGCAAAGACATCACATTACTGGCAGTCCCCCAAGTCAACAACAACCACAATACAAAATAAATAGGTGTAGATTCCAACAGACATTCCTCAAATTGCACGTGTAACCAGGCAACATCTGTAATCACATAGAGTGTTAGAGAGAGAACCGACCCGAGCCACCACTGAGCCCGTGTTCTTAGTGACCTCTGGTAGGAGTGCTGACCTCGGACCAGTTCCCCCCTGACCATTAGTGACTTTCAACAAGGAAAAACCGAATCCTGGATCGACTCTCTGAATACAAGCCAAGGCTCTATTTGATGGGCGAGTCCAGAATCTCCTGGTAGTCCTGCCGTATGGCCCGGCTGACCCGGTAGAGCTTCAGTCCGGTCAGGGTGAACACGCTGGCCATGATGACGAGCCCTCCGACCACATCGTAGACCGACGGCACCATGTGCAGCACAATCAGCTGGAGGAACATGGCCACCACTATCTCCAGGTGCTGCACGGTGCTCACCAGCGCCGGGTGGAACCTGTTCAGGGCGTAGTAGACTCCCAGGAAGGCCACGGTGGAGCAGACACAGATGGCCGCCAGGTAGCCCCACGTCTCCCCGTCCAGGGGGATGATGGGCTCCTGCATGACGAACATAGTGGAGGCCCCCCACACCGTGCCGGTCCAACCGAAGGTGAACAGGGCCGTCCACATGCTGACACGCTCCTTGATGGCCCGGTACACGATCATGGACAAGGCCGCGGTGAGGCCGGCCATCACCGTCATGGTGTAACCGAACGCCTCCTTCCAGAAGGTCAGCCGGGACTTCTCCTCGTCTGCCACGTTGGGGATCATGACCAGGCAGAGGCCGAAGACAGAGCCCACCACGGTGACCACATCGGCGTACGCCAGCCGCTCGTCCAGCAGCAGGAAGGCCATGACGCCGCTGAACACCGTGGTGGTTGCGCGCCACATGATGGTGCCGTTGCTGGGTGGCACGATGGCGAAGGCGGTGTAGGCGCAGGTGATGGAGATGACGTTGCAGACGCCGTAGACGAAGAGGCGCAGGCGGTAGCCCTTGGGGCCGAAGGGCGCCTCCTGGTTGTAGAACACCACCACGATGGACAGGACCTGGATGACGGACCGGATGAAGATCAGCTCCAGAGACGGCACTTTGGAGCGGTCGGCCGCCAGCCGTGTCACCAGAGCCACGCAGCCGTGGGCCACCGCCGCTCCAAACAGCGCCAGCCAGGTGACACGGGATGCCAGGACATTGGCTTCGCCGAAGCTCGCGAGCTGCCCGCCCACCCCCTTGTCCCTGTTTGGCACCTCCCCCCCTGTGATTCCCTTCCCTCCCGGCGGTCTGGGAGTCTCTATGGTACCAAAGAAAGTCCTCCTGGTGCCGTCCGGAATGACTCTCTTGGCCGGGCTGGCCTCGGCGAAGGACCCAAAGTCCTCAAAGGAGGGAGCGTCATCATAGCCCTCGTCTCCAGGCTGGGGGAAGTGGGTGGCGTACTTCACGGTGACGGCACTGGGGTGGATCTTAACCCTCTTCTTAGAGCCTCCATGTTGCTGCAGGCCCCCAGATACATCCATGTTGCTTCAGCCAATCAGAGCAGACTGAAGAGAAATTCAGACAGAGTTCTATTACAGGCTGATTTCTGCTGACATATTTCAGGTGATCCATCAACTTCCAAATAAAAGTTAATTATATAATTTATCTGCTATGTTTAAGAAACAACACATCCAGTATATATTAGATTGTACAATCCAGTAGAAAAGCTGAAAATGTTATATTAAAGGTGCATATGTTGTGCAGACATAGAGACCTACAGCACAAAGAGCAAGACAATAAAAAGACAGAAACAGGGTGGCGATGGATTATCTACATTCTCAAAAAATAGATTTAACAACACAGACAAATGTTATAATAACTACTAACTCATAAATAAATATACTTAATGTCGAACCCATGAATCCTAACCCATAATTCAAATTCCTATCCCATAATTCCTCTATAGTTCCACAATCCTAACCCATAATTCCTATCCCATAATTCCTCTATAGTTCCTCAATCCTAACCCATAATTCCTATCCCATAATTCCTCTATAGTTCCTCAATCCTAACCCATAATTCCTATCCCATAATTCCTCTATAGTTCCAGAAACCTAACCCTATTTTATAAGTTCTAAGCCCCCTGCGCCCTCAAATAGAAAAGCGGAACTAAAAAACTAAAAATGTTGATTGAATCTTTTGTTTAGAAGCAACCAGGTGAATTTGACATTATCCTCTCTTCTTCTACCATTTCATCTCCCTCCTCCCCTACCTTCCCCTATCCTCCCCTATCCTCCCCTACCCTCCCCTATCCTCCCCTACCCTCCCCTATCCTCCCCTACCCTCCCCTATCCTCCCCTACCCTCCCCTATCCTCCCCTATCTTCACTTCTTCCTCCTCCTCTGTTAATCTTCATCTCTACATTTTCCCTTCTCTCACTGTCCAATATCCTCCTCCCTTAATCCTCCTCTCACCCCGCACCTCCTCCTTTCTTCATCCTCCTCTCTCCCTTCTCCTCTTTTCCTCACAACCCCCCCCCTCCCCGTGGTGTGTTACCATGTCTATATATAACCCCACAGTGGTGCGCCACACAGAGAGTCTGCGGCTCAAATAGCTTCCACTTCCCTATATTGTCCATAGGTTTCTGGCCAGACATTGTGAACTATACAGAGAAGAGAGGTAATTGGGAGGCAGCCTGAGAGTAACTACTGTTGATTCAAAGTGAAGGGTCTGTAGTTATGTCACAGGACACCACATAGTGATGGGTCTGTAGTTATGTCACAGGAAACCACATAGGGATGGGTCTTAAGTTATGTCACAGGAAACCACATAGTGATGGGTCTGTAGTTATGTCACAGGAAACCACATAGTGATGGGTCTGTAGTTATGTCACAGGAAACCACATAGTGATGGGTCTGTAGTTATGTCACAGGAAACCACATAGTGATGGGTCTGTAGTTATGTCACGGGACACCACATAGTGATGGGTCTGTAGTTATGTCACAGGAAACCACATAGTGATGGGTCTGTAGTTATGTCACAGGACACCACATAGTGATGGGTCTGTAGTTATGTCACAGGAAACCACATAGTGATGGGTCTGTAGTTATGTCACGGGACACCACATAGTGATGGGTCTGTAGTTATGTCACAGGAAACCACATAGTGATGGGTCTGTAGTTATGTCACAGGACACCACATAGTGATGGGTCTGTAGTTATGTCACGGGACACCACATAGTGATGGGTCTGTAGTTATGTCACAGGAAACCACATAGTGATGGGTCTGTAGTTATGTCACAGGAAACCACATAGTGATGGGTCTGTAGTTATGTCACAGGAAACCACATAGTGATGGGTCTGTAGTTATGTCACAGGAAACCACATAGTGATGGGTCTGTAGTTATGTCACAGGAAACCACATAGTGATGGGTCTGTAGTTATGTCACAGGACATCACATAGTGATGGGTCTGTAGTTATGTCACAGGACACCACATAGTGATGGGTCTGTAGTTATGTCACGGGACACCACATAGTGATGGGTCTGTAGTTATACTACTGTACTGATACTAAATGTACCAGACCCAATACCGTACTGACATAAATGTACCAGACCCAGTACCGTACTGACACTAAATGTACCAAACCCAATACCGTACTGACACTAAATGTACCAGACCCAATGCTGTACTGACGCTAAATGTACCAGATGCTGCCACCAGGGAGGGGAATCTCCACCTGGCGTGCACTAGCCTTCTAATTACAGCTATGCTGAGAGCACAGAGAGAAGGCTGGATGGCAGAAATTATATTAACCATCTTGTAATGGGAAACGTCACATATTACCAGTACATTATCCTGAGTCTCTGTCTTACACATGGTTGGCCTACTATTATTACATATTATGCTTTTCTATTATACTATACAGTAAATTATATATAATAAGGCCGTTCTGATGGGCCATTTTATATATTGATGTTGTCATTGTGTCAGATAATGGAACTGCACTTCATATTTCTCTCCTATACTCACTTCCAATTTTTATGAATTTCTCCAATATAGATGTTTCACATATTAATCAGTGATCTTATTGCCACCAGTCAATTCTAACTGTATAGTAATATTGTAAACAATTAGAACAGATAATTCAAACTGTATAGTAATATTGTAAACAATTAGAACAGATAATTCAAACTGTATAGTAATATTGTAAACAATTAGAACAGATAATTCAAACTGTATAGTAATATTGTAAACAATTAGAACAGATAATTCAAACTGTATAGTAATATTGTAAACAATTAGAATAGTCAACTCTAACTGTATAGAATTGGGCGGTCAACTACATTTTCTCTCAGAGGAGGATATCTCAGCCCTAACCCAACTTAGAGAACCACCGGAACATCTTTGCGGCATAGAACCTACAAGATCTAGAACTCTACTAGAGGGCTTTGATACCATTCTTCAGCTAAATATTCCATAATTTGCTCTTTTGTTCATGGCGCCGGAAAATGCTGTTGAAAATGTTACTCCAGAATTTATTATGGGTAAACATCTTGAAACATCAGGTTGGGCAGTATTTGTCTCCACAGCTCCTCTCAGGCATACCCCAACCATCAAAACTCTTTCTAAGTCATTGAGAGTCCATGTTCTAGTTATGGTAGCCAACATGACACAAAGTATGATGGGATGTAACTCCTGCACTTTTTTCGGCACTTAGATGTAATGTTATTTCAAACCACTAGGGGGCAGAGACATGTTCTTCAACACTTCCCCCAACGACACCACCGTCTCTCCCCCACCCCCTCTCTCGCACTAACTATATCGCTCTATCTCTCCCTCTCTGATAATTTCCCTTCTGGAAAAAAGATAAAATAATCTATTATTCGTCATAAGTATCTGGTTTTCACATACATTAAGTCGCCTGATGCTGATTAAATTACTGTGCTTGAAAATGCCAAACGCTTATATTAATTAATAAAGGCTAATTTGTGACAAAAAACCCTCAAAGGAAAATTCACCAAGAAAAAAGTGGAATTTTGTGAGAGGGAAGATAACACAACGAATTTGGTATGAAGGGGGCTAAAACCTAAAACCTTAATGTTTTGGATAAGACATGGAGACCTTCTTCCAGCTGCTAATCTTATAATCTTACAGCCTCGTTTTTTCTCGTAGGAAGAAAAATGCTTCCCATACTCAACTACGAGTAAAACTTCAAATGACAACGCGTATCAGTAATGTACGTATTTACAAATACACACATAGTGCGCAATTCATTAAAATTTTTACGGCAATAGGTGTTATTTAAAGCCAGTTTCAATCGCTCATGTTCCCCCGTTAATAAATATTAAACCAAAATGTGTACCTTTGGTTAAATATTCAGTAATTTCAATGTCATTTCATAATGTTTGTGCAAAATAAAACGCTACAGTAGCTCATTTGCCGTATGCACGACTGAACACAATTCAGCGCACAACCATGATATATTATTAATAATTAAAAAAGATGGAATTCTGTAATAAAATCTGCAATATCACTTACCTTTTAGCTAAAATAAGTTCCTATCGACGGAAAAGCTCTATTTGCACCATAAATGACAGCGTTTCTTGATTTCTGTCTCTCTAAATTTGGAGAACTGTGCTTGCCATTTCTCCATCTTCCCGTCGAAGGGACGAATCGCGTCTCCAGCAGACAAGGTGTGCGTGCGTGGCACGAGATGTTCTCCACAACGAACGTAGATGGTCGCGAGGGAATGAACCGTGGGAAAAGGAGACGGATGGTTTCGTCCAACTCTGTCCCCCCTCAGCCCACCAATGCCCCAAATCCAAAGCATGTTAGGTTGAGGGATGGGCTGTGTTTCTGTGTTCATCATTACCATAATGTTCGTCATTCATCATCACCACCACCATTATTATCATCATCGATAAAAATAATAATTAACGATTATTACAATAGAATGTGAATAAAGTTAGGACCTGCGTGATTAAATACTTTGGTATAATGAAGAAATAAGGGGTAGTGAAACATGACCACCTGCTGGCATTAGCTTCCCCAGGGGTCTGTACCATAGCTAAGGGTTGTTCTCATATGGGTGAATGGGTGTAGGAGCGGGGGGTGGTTATGTTACCACCACTGTAACATAACCACCACTGTAACATAACCACAACTGTAACATAAGCACAACTGTAACATAACCACCACTGTAACATAACCACCACTGTAAGATAACCACCACTGTAAGATAACCATCACTGTAACATAACTACAAACGTAACATAACTACCAATGTAACAACCACAGAGGTAACAACCACCGAGGTAACATAACCACTTAGATAACATAACCACCGAGGTAACATAACCACAGAGGTAACATAATCACAGAGGTAACATAACCACCAATGTTTAATTTAGATTTGGATCAGGAGCACCAGAGAAGAGCAGTGAACCTGTCATGTCCCTTCTGTTTCATGATTCTTTCACTGTTCCCCTCCTCCTCTCCTGCACTACCCCTCTTCCTCTTTCCCTCCGTCTCTTCATCTCCTCTTGCTCTCTGTGCCCCAGATTATGTTGACAGGGACCACGTCAGCTAGATGTCAGCCCAGCCTGGTGATGTCCCAGAATCCTCTGGGATGCAAGCCCATCCGGATGATGTCCCAGAATTCTATATGATGCCAGCCCAGCCGGGTAACATCCAAGAATCCTCTCTGGTGTTGCCCCAGAATCCTCTCTGGTGCTGGCCCAGTCTGGTGATTTCCCAGAATCCTCTCTGGTGCTGGCCCAGTCTGGTGATCCATCCAGTGCCATTCTGGTTCTTATCAACCTATTTGCTCAACCAGGAAGTCTATTCCAGCATTTCTTTGGGTTGAAGGGAATGCACGTTGGGCCTTGATTGAACTCACAGGCGCCCAAGATGCCAAAAAGAGTTACCAGAGCACAACAAGGCAAACTATATCTGATTTCTAATCTCCCAAACCTGGATGGTGCTGTCCAACTGCACTGCCCTCTGCTGCACTCCATGACAAATCCGGGCCAGAACTTAAACCCCTCAGATTCCCTCCCAACACTGTGACTCCCAAGGAGCCTCTCTAGCTCGCCCTCAGCCCGTTGCTCCCGTATGTATGTATGTATAAACCAGTAGGAACAGGTTTAAACCATTATGACCAGATATAAACTAGTATGACCAGATATAAAACAGTATGATTAGGTGTAAAACAGTATGGCCAGTTATAAACTGTACTGGTATGACTAGTTTTAAATCAGTATGACCAGGTATAAACCAGCATGACCAGGTGTGAACCAGTATGACCAGGTGTGAACCAGTATGACCAGGTGTGAACCAGTATGACCAGGTATATACTAGTATGACCAGGTATAAACTAGTATGACCAGGTGTAAACAAATATGAGATGGGAAGGTGTCAGTCCTATACACATCTAGCTGGTAGAAAAAAGGGAACTGAAATAGGAGACCCTATTTGAGTGTACATCTAAGTAGTTAACAGAGAATAAAATGTAATCTGAAATGTCTGCTTCCCTTTCAAACATCTGTGTGCATAATGTTTGAATTTCCAATTGTTGATTTGACATTTTGTTATTTTGCACTTGGCTTGACCATGTAAACATAAGGTTTCCATGCCAAAAACATTTATGTCTGAACTCCACAGGGGAAGTTTAGTTGTATTGCTATAGTAATGTGATAATAGGGTGTGGATGGGTGGAGGGGAATGGTGTGATAATAGGGTGTGGATGTGTGGAGGGGAATGGTGTGATAATAGGGTGTGGATGGGTGGAGGGGAATGGTGTGATAATAGGGTGTAAATGGGTGGAGGGGAATGGTGTGATAATAGGGTGTGGATGGGTGGAGGGGAATGGTGTGATAATAGGGTGTGGATGTGTGGAGGGGAATGGTGTGATAATAGGGTGTAAATGGGTGGAGGGGAATGGTGTGATAATAGGGTGTGGATGTGTGGAGGGGAATGGTGTGATAATAGGGTGTGGATGTGTGGAGGGGAATGGTGTGATAATAGGGTGTAAATGGGTGGAGGGGAATGGTGTGATAATAGGGTGTGGATGTGTGGAGGGGAATGGTGTGATAATAGGGTGTAAATGGGTGGAGGGGAATGGTGTGATAATAGGGTGTAAATGGGTGGAGGGGAATGGTGTGATAATAGGGTGTAAATGGGTGGAGGGGAATAATGTGATAATAGGGTGTGGATGGGTGGATGGGAATGGTGTGATAATAGGGTGTAAATGGGTGGAGGGGAATGGTGTAATAATAGGGTGTGGATGGGTGGAGGGGAATGGTGTGATAATAGGGTGTAATTCCCTGGGATTCTTCTGCATGTGCTGGAATAGTTTGTCAAGTCTGTAAATTAAAAGCTTTGTGAAACTGACACTCTCCCCTCAGAGCTGAACTAAACCACAACTAAAAGACAGCGTAGCTCTCGACACAAGAGTGAAGGCAGGGGGTGAAATCTCTCCACATAAAGACAGACAGCAGCCAAACCTCCACCCTAATGAAGTTCACACAATGTGCATGTTCCACGGTGGGAAGACACGGCGCCACCCACGTTGGGAAGACAAGGCTCATTGGACGATTTCTACTATCATCAGAAACACATTGGCCATTTGTAATTTGTTTGTATCAGGCACTGTCCTCTGTCCATGATTTATGAGGGACTGGAAAGACAAGATGACTGGATCAACAAAAAAGGTAGCCACAGTAAATTGATAATATCTGCACACCAGTGTGTGTGTGTGTGTGTGTGCATGTGTGTGTTGCCAAACCTGTTCTGTTCTCACCCAGCAGATGTCAGATAGACACACACCCCTGTGATGTTCCTGACGTCACTGAGCCCTGTCCTTAACTACATCTTGGCTTAGTCATCCCAGCCAGTCATCCTCGTCAGCCATCGCCGTCAGCCATCCCATCCACTCATCCCCATCAGTAATCCCTTTCAATCATCCTCGTCAGTCATCCCAGCCAGTCATCCTCGTCAGCCATCGCCGTCAGCCATCCCAGCCACTCATCCCCATCAGTAATCCCTTTCAATCATCCTCGTCAGTCATCCCCTTCAGTCATCCCCTTCAGTCATCCCAGCCAGTCATCCCCGTCAGTCATCCCAGCCAGTCATCCCAGCCAGTCATCCTCTTTAGTCATCCCTGTCAGTCATCCCCGTCAGTCATCCCAGCCAGTCATTCCTTTCACTCATCCCAGTCAGTCGTCCCTGTCAGTGCAGAGGCAGTATTACATAGGGGACCGGCACAGAAACATGCTCACCTTCCAGAAGCTCACGGAATACCAAATGTATAATATGAAAGTTTCAGGAAAATTAGGAAACTGTTTTGGAAGAAACAGTACTTTAATGTAGTCTGTTATAAAGAAATCATATGGACTGGTAAGCAGGTTAGGTTAGTCTTAAACTCATTCATTGTGTAAGGAGTTTCATGATGATTACATCTAAACCACAGTAAATCATTTAAGTATTGTTCTACACACCAGATGGGTCTCTATAACATTCAATATCTAGTTAGTTGGTGCCTTAGGCGGTCTGGGGCTTTGTTAGCCAACGCAGCTGAGGCTATTTCCTGCCTGGTCTGCCCTGTCTAGAGGTATCTTTGGACAGAACCAGTGACCCACCTCTGTCTCAATCCCCAGTATCTATGTGGCAAGGGATTTGGGTCAGTCTGGCTTGTCCTCTGTCATTTATCCTGTCTTAACCTGTGTCCTTTTGGATCCAAGATGTGCTACTTCTAATTCTCTTCTATTTTCCCTCCCAACGTCCTTCCTTCCCAGCCTCCCTCCCTTGGCCTTTATATGCGTGTGTTTGTACAGCCTGGTTGAGTTTTCAGTGCTGTTGAGGGTATAAAGCTTTAACATGCAATCAATAAAGCTAGGTCAGTTCAGAGAAAACATGGAGTTTATTGAGTGGAATCAACCGTGTTGTCAAGTCATCTGGGTGACAGTAAACAGACAACAGCCCTGTTCCTGCAGTTCTGCACACAGGTTTTAGTATTTACTGTTTATTCAGGATCTGTATTTGGCCATGCAGCAGCTGGTCTTCCTGTGGTCCAAACAGAAATGCTGACATAAACCCCATAATGAAAAATATATAAATAATGAAATACATAATATGTAATAATTAAATACACACCTTTTCAATGAATAATATAAAACAATGAATAACAATGTCTGTTATTTTTTTGTTTTTTTGCTAGTTTGAGTAACCAGTGTGTTAGTAAGTTCCATTGTTCTATTTGGACCTCCAGATCGCCAGGTCCTCCATACCAGCCTGTAGTTCTGCTGTCAGTCCTCTATACCAGCCTGTAGTTCTGCTGTCAGTCCTCTATACCAGCCTGTAGTTCTGCTGTCAGTCCTCTATACCAGCCTGTAGTTCTGCTGTCAGTCATCTATACCAGCCTGTAGTTCTGCTGTCAGTCCTCTATACCAGCCTGTAGTTCTGCTGTCAGTCCTCTATACCAGCCTGTAGTTCTGCTGTCAGTCCTCTATACCAGCCTGTAGTTCTGCTGTCAGTCCTCTATACCAGCCTGTAGTTCTGCTGTCAGTCCTCTATACCAGTCTGTAGTTCTGCTGTCAGTCCTCTATACCAGCCTGTAGTTCTGCTGTCAGTCCTCTATACCAGCCTGTAGTTCGGCTGTTAGTCCACTCTATATAAGATAATGATACATAAACAGATTTGTAGATAAAATAATAAAACCTCTCTGTGTGTTTCAGCAGAAGAGAGACATTTACATAATTAATTCTGTTTAATCTTAAAATAGGCCTACTCTACAGAACTGGAAGGAATCTTGCAAATATATAATGCTATTTGACTGTATATATTAGCTTTATATATATACTATTCTTTCATATTATATTGATTGATATAATAATAGATATTATTCTTATTATACTGTGTATATTTTAGAATATACAGTAGGTAAATAAATGACAATTTATAGAGCAGCATGTTCAAGGATTGAGGAGAATGGTCCAGAATGGATGAGAATGGTCCAGAATGGAGCAGCATGTTCCAGGATGGAGGAGAATGGTCCAGAATGGAGGAGAATGGTCCAGGATGGAGGAGTATGTTCCAGGATGGAGGAGAACGGTCCAGGATGGAGGAGTATGTTCCAGGATGGAGGAGTATATTCCAGGATGGAGGAGTATGGTCCAGGATAGAGGAGTATTGAACTGATTTAAAAAAATAAAAACGTGTTGTTGTGGTCTCTCTGTCTCTTTCTCTCTCTACTTTCCCTTCTTTCTATTTGATTGTTTTCACTTTAAACTGCACCTTTATTGTATATAACATGGTTGTGGTATGTTTTCCCCAATCAATGCTCTCCATTAATTTTGAAGACCAGACCTGTCATGGTGCGGTGAGCAGCAGCGCCACCGTGCCATAGTTCCTCAGTTCCCATACCTCACAAACACATCCCGGACTGTCACATGTTTCCAATCTTCCACACCAGGTCCCAATTTGTATCATTTGTATGTGTATATATGTTTCCCCTCTGCTCCCCACATTGTGGATCATTGTTGCTGTTATTATGCTGGTGAGTGTTGTTTGTGCTACTGTTTGTATGTTAGTTGTTAAGTCGCATTGTTGCGCACTTTATTTTCATTCAGTAGAGTAGTTATTGTTTTCCGTTCGTGTTCGATTTGTTGTTTGTTGTTTTAATAAACCAACGAACGTGATCTCTGCCTGCGCCTGGTTCCTCCAACGCTACACCACGACAAATGTTACAAGACCCTCATGCCAAATTGAGTCAAAAGCTTTTTTGAAATCCAAATAGCATGAGAATACTAGGTTATGAAAATTGGAGTTAAATTTGTCTTCGCTTTAGTGCATAAATATTGGGGAACATGTCAAAGCTAAAGATAATGTTGAAGACTTACAGAATGGCTAATTTGTATTTATGGGCTGTACTTTTTATTATTTCATTTAGTCTACCATCAACACCAATGCTGGCACTAGCCTTTTAGGGGCCCCAAGCAAAATTTGATTTGGGACCCCCTTTCTCCTAGTGTTCGGGGGCCCTATGGAAACACATATGTAACTTATGCTTAGAACACAATAGACCTCTTTTGGTTGGACAGTTTGGATATTTTTTCTGTAGCTCATTGAATGGGACTGGAGACTTCAATGGCTTCTGTTGATACCACTCCACGTTCCAACCCAATTGAGCCTGCTCCAATCCCACTCTCAATAGATATATTGCAGTAATTCTGCAACAAGATACACAGAATTTAGGCGATACATTTTTAGATAGTTTTGAGTATTTTATGCTTCAGCAGTGTATTTAACTAGATGAAAACCACAATTGCTGAATCATTCACCACATTTACATTGCTATTTACATTGTCTGTAAAAACTCTTACTACCTCTCCTTTAAACCTCTACCACCTCCCCTTTAAACACGTGCTTCATCCACTTCAACCTCTTTAAAAACAAACTGTCCACTAAAGCTTTATAACTGATTATTTCTGCCTGTGGATAGGCTTGTGTTTGCGGACGTGATTTCTTGGCCTGGTTGCATGTGTTGACTTGTGTAGAGCATCAAGCAAGTCAAGCAGACAAATGAATGCTCTCAAGCATGGAAAACCCTCCACTGCTCTTTGGCAGCATTGGTAGGGGTGAGCATGTCCATGTCTATGTGTGTGTTATTGTAACACAATGAGCAGGAAAATGGATTTGCATAATTAGTCATGCCCTGGTTTGCTTCACTGGCTTGTCTCTTTGTGAATGTACAGTGTTAGAGGTATCGGCCCACTTATTATAGCCTATAATATACACTCACCTAAAGGATTATTAGGAACACCTGTTCAATATCTTATTAATGCAATTATCTAATCAACCAATCACATGGCAGTTGCTTCAATGCATTTAGGGGTGTGGTCCTGGTCAAGACAATCTCCTGAACACCAAACTGAATGTCAGAATGGGAAAGAAAGGTGATTTAAGCCATTTTGAGCGTGGCATTGTTGTTGGTGCCAGGCGGGCCGGTCTGAGTATTTCACAATCTGCTCAGTTACTGGGATTTTCACGCACAACCATTTCTAAGGTTTACAAAGAATGGTGTGAAAATGGAAAAACATCCAGTATGCGGCAGTCCTGTGGGCGAAAATGCCTTGTTGATGCTAGAGGTCAGTGGAGAATGGGCCGACTGATTCAAGCTGATAGAGCAACTTTGACTGAAATAACCACTCGTTACAACCGAGGTATGCAGCAAAGCATTTGTGAAGCCACAACACGTACAACCTTGAGGTGGAGTACAGCTGAAGACCCCACTGGGTACCACCCATCTCCACTACAAATAGGAAAAAGAGGCTACAATTTGCACGAGCTCACCAAAATTGGACAGTTGAAGACTGGAAGAATGTTGCCTGGTCTGATGAGTCTTGATTTCTGTTGAGACATTCAGATGGTAGAGTCAGAATTTGGCGTAAACAGAATGAGAACATGGATCCATCATGCCTTGTTACCACTGTGCAGGCTGGTGGTGGTGGTGTAATGGTGTGGGAGATGTTTTCTTGGCACACTTTAGGCCCCTCAGTGCCAATTGGGCATCGTTTAAATGCCACAGCCTACCTGAGCATCCCTTTATGACCACCATGTACCCTACCTCTGATGGCTACATCCAGTAGGATAATGCACCATGTCACAAAGCTCGAATCATTTCAAATTAGTTTCTTGAACATGACAATGAGTTCACTGTACTGAAATGGCCCCCACAGTCACCAGATCTCAACCCAATTGAGCATCTTTGGGATGTGGTGGAACGGGAGCTTCGTGCCCTGGATGTGCATCCCACAAATCTCCAACAACTGCAAGATGCTATCCTATCAATATGGGCCAACATTTCTAAAGAATGCTTTCAGCACCTTGTTGAATCAATGCCACGTAGAATTAAGTCAGTTCTGAAGGCGAAAGAGGGTCAAACACAGTATTAGTATGGTGTTCCTAATAATCCTTTAGGTGAGTGTAGTTCACCTTTCAGAGCAGGTGTGGACTGGGACAAACTTTCCAAAAACCTCTGGAAAATGTGTTTCTTTGAAGGTCCTTATTATGTGATTAAGTGTCAACATGAAAACTTTCATTTAGACTGGACCACTGGGCAAAAGAAGAACCTGTCCGGCTGGCATTTACCACAGTTTCCATATGGTCAGTCTTCATCTGGTAGATGCTCTACCAAATCAGTTCCTATTGGATTGTGTGTGTGTTTCTGTTTCACTAACCTTTCACAGGCTTCCAGCTTAGGAAACACTTATGATTGAGGTTAGGGGTCATTGTTTTGTTCAGGGTTTAGGTCTGGGTTAGGGGTCATGGTTATCTTCAGGGTTTAGGTCTGGGTTTGGGGTAATTGTTATGTTCAGGTGTTTAGATCTGGGTTAGGGGTTATTGTTATGTTCAGGGTTTAGGTCTGGGTTAAGGGTTATTGTTATTTTTAGGGTTAGGGGTTATTGTTATGTTCAGGGTTAGCATTATATACAATACTCACAGCATCCTAACCAAACACACTGGAAAAATATAGAAATAGAGACCCGGCTTCAGCATGTGATGTCATCGTTATGCAACCTAAAAAAACTGGTGGCATGACCATCAAGTAAATACTAGGTAATTAAAACCATTAAACAGACAAACAGGAAATGCAGACTCAAGTTTGAATGCGAGAGCCAAGGACTACACACCATCACGGACCACAAAGTCAAAACTAGCCCCTCGGGGCCTACAGATATCTCTCTCCCAGAAGAGCTAAAAACATTTTATACTTGCTTCAAGGTTGGCAACACTGAGTCATCCAATAAAACTCTTGCTCCAGACGACAAAACAAGGTCTCCTTATGAGGCGGAGGTGTGGGAAACTCTAGACTAAACACCAAGCTGCCAGTCCAGATGGCATCCCTGCTTGTCTTCAATGTGTGAGAGAACCACCCTGAGGTGTCTTTACCGACATCCTGAAGCTGTCTCTGTCCCACAGTGTAGTTCCCACTCGGTTCTAGGAGAACAGCGTTGGTTCTGTCCCTGTCCCACAGTGTAGTTCCCACTCGGTTCTAGGAGAACAGCGTTGGTTCTCTCCCTGTCCCACACTGTAGTTCTCACTCGGTTCTAGGAGAACAGCGTTGGTTCTGTCCCTGTCCCACACTGTAGTTCCCACTCGGTTATTGGAGAACACCGTTGGTTCTATCCCTGTCCCACAGTGTAGTTTCCACTCGGTTCTAGGAGAACACCGTTGGTTCTATCCCTGTACCACAGTGTAGTTCCCACTCGGTTCTAGGAGACCACCATTGACCAGGTACCCAGTATAGCATGTCAAAAGCTCTCTGCTTATATCTCTGGACCTTTAACAATTTGGCTACTGACACAACATATACACAGAGGATGCCATTTCCCTTGATATTCACACGGCCACAACAAATGGAGTGAAAAAGAAAACCTGTGTGAGAACTCTGTTGACTACAATTCAGCATTCAATACTGTTGTTCCCTCAAATCTCATTACCAAGCTCAAAGCGCTGGGTCTAGACACCATACTGTGTAATGGGATATTGGACTGACAGGCAGAACAAAGGCTGTGAGGATTAGCAATAACACCTTATCCTCATTGACTCTCAACACTGGGCCCCCCAGGGGTGTGTCCTCAGTCCTCTGCTTTACTACCTGACTCTTAACACTGGGGCCCCCAGGGATGTGTCCTCAGTCACTTGCTTTACTACCTGACTCCTAACACTGGCGCCCTCCAGTGGGTGTCCTCAGTTCTCTGCTCACTGCTCCTGGGCACATTTACAGTATGTGATCCCACCCAACATATGAACTCTCTAAACTCACAGTCCTACAGCTGGAATCACAGTCGTACAGCTGGAATCACCATCCTACAGCTTTAATTACAGTCCTACAGTTGGACCCACCGTCGTACAGCTGGAATCACACTCACAGTCACACAGCTGGAATGACCATCCTACAGCTGTAATCATAGTCGTCCAGCTGGAATCACTGTCGTACAGCTGGAATCACGTCCTTCAGTTTTAATCACCGTCCTTCAGTTTTAATCACAGCTGGAAGCAGGAAAGCAGGGCAACCTTCGACAGGATAAGCTATATGTGGAAATGTTCCTGCTGCAGGCTGCAATAGGTGAGTAGAACAGCACCAAAGATGAATCCTGCAGTTCTCTCCAGACAGAACTAACAACCCAAAGCCTTTCTCTGCCTCTGTCCTCTTTCTCTTCATTTTCTTGGCCTCCCCCTCTTTTTCTTCCTAATTACCTCTGCCACTCCCACTTTCTTCCTCAATGTGTCTTCTAATGTCTTATTTCCACTACCCTTCTCTCCACTCTCTTCCTCACCTCCTCTCTCTTTCAAATATGATCCCCCTTGCTGTAGACCTGATAATTGGGTACAGTGTCAGAAATCATCAGAAACCTCTGCTTTATTAGTGTCAGAGTGAGAATTACACCTGTCTGCCTTGTAGGTTGCTGGCCAACTAAGTGGCCTGTCTGTCTGATATCGGTAGCTAGTTTAATAAAGGGTCTGCCTGATTTATTAAGGTAGTTACTCTGGACCCTAATGGATTATGTCATTAAGCTAACTCACCAAGCCTTTCTGATATAGCTAGCGAGGTAAATCAGGAGCGTGTTTGTCTGATACTGCTAATTAGCTAAATACCTCAGGGACTTGTCTGTCTGATTAAGCTAGCTAACTAATTACGGTACCTGTCTTTCTGATTATTCTATCTAGTTTACTCAAGGACCAGTCTTTTGGATAATGAGGCTAGCTAGCTTACTAAATATCAGTGACTGCTCAGTACCCTGTCAGTCTGATACAACTAGCTAACTCAGTACCCTGTCTGTCTGATAGAACTAGCTAGCTAACTCAGTGCTTTGTCTGTCTGATAGAACTAGCTAGCTAACTCAGTGCTTTGTCTGTCTGATAGAACTAGCTAGCTAACTCAGTGCTTTGTCTGTCTGATAGAACTAGCTAGCTAACTCAGTACCCTGTCCATCTGATACATCTAGCCAGACATCCCAACCTGCAAAAACCCATTTCAGGGAGGTAGCTTCACTGGCTACTACAACCCCCATACCGACACAGACCCCTCTCCCCGCCCCAACATATAATTTCATGATGTGGTACAATGTCCCAATTGGTCCTAAATACTGCCATAACAGCCTACTACATATTCTAAACTGTATGTACATCACCATCATCTGTAGTATGCAGTATGCGATTTGACATTCAGCCGTCAACTCTCTCGTGCTCACTCTGAAAAAAAAATTATATATAATTTGCAAGCCTCCCGGAACTTCGGGAGAGTTGGGATTTCTGTCTAGCTAGCTAACTCAGTAATTTGTTTGTCTGATAGAACTAGCTAGCTAGCTCAGGGGCTTGTCTGTCTGATAGAACCAACAAGCTAAATCAATGTTTAATGTAGTAGAGAGGCCCAGCAGTTTCCATGCCTGCCTCCAGAGAGATGAGTTCAGGCGGTGGCCTAGGAATGAATTATAGCTAATATAAAGAAAGCTAATAAGGTTCAGCATAATATCAATACATCTCAAACTGTGACCTGTGTGTGTGTGTGTGTACATGTGTGTGTCATGGTCTTAATTGCCTATAATTTGTGCAGTGCCTGTCCATACTCCTATTTATGTGTGCTTATTGGGTGTGTGTGGGTTAGTGTGTGTGTGTGTGTGGGTTTATGTGTGTGTGACAGTTCACCTGACAGATGGTATCATGACAATGCAATCCTATGGGCTGTACTGACCACCGAGCCTCCCTGGGTCACCATGGTGACCACCCCATTACATCATAGAAATCACACTGACATCTCACACACACACACACACACACATTGACTGAATGTATTGCTAAGATGCGAGGGATCACAATTAGAGATGTTTTCTTCGTTCTAGTTTCTTCAGCAGAGCCTTTGAGTTGAGTCTGGGAGAATATGCTTTATCAAAGCTGTGAATTAAAGTGCTCTCTTCCAGAGAGTAGGTCAACAATGTTGACCTTTGACAAGCAAATGTGTTGCCAGTATGATATTTATTGATATGTGTTGATATGTATTGATATGTGTTGATATGTATTGATATATATATTGATATGTGTTGATATGTGTTGATATGTATTGATATGTGTTGATATGTATTGATATATATTGATATGTGTTGATACGTATTGATATGTGTTGATATGTATTAATATGTATTGATATGTGTTGATATGTATTGATATTTATTGATATGTGTTGATATGTATTGATATGTGTTGATATGTATTAATATGTATTAATATGTATTGATATGTGTTGATATGTATTGATATGTGTTGATATGTATTGATATATATTGATATGTGTTGATACGTATTGATATGTGTTGATATGTATTAATATGTATTGATATGTGTTGATATGTATTGATATTTATTGATATGTATTGATATGTATTGATATGTGTTGATATGTATTGATATGTGTTGATATGTATTGATATGTGTTGATATGTATTAATATGTATTGATATGTCTTGATATGTATTGATATGTGTTGATAGGTGTTGATATGTATTGTTATGTATTGATATTTGTTGATATGTATTAATATGTGTTGATATGTAATGATATGTGTTGATATGTATTGATATGTGTTGATATGTATTGATATGTATTGATATATGTTGATGTGTGTTGATATGTATTGATATATATTGATATGTGTTGATATGTATTGATATGTATTGATATTTGTTGATATGTATTGATATGTATTGATATTTGTTGATATGTATTAATATGTATTGATATGTGTTGATATGTATTAATATGTATTGATATGTATTGATATGTGTTGATATGTATTGATATGTATTAATATGTATTGATATGTGTTGATATGTATTGATATGTATTGATATGTGTTGATATGTGTTGATATGTATTAATATGTATTGATATGTATTGATATGTGTTGATATGTATTGATATGTGTTGATATGTATTAATATGTGTTGATATGTGTTGATATGTATTGATATGTATTGATATGTATTAATATGTATTGATATGTATTGATATGTATTGATATGTATTAATATGTATTGATATGTGTTGATATGTATTAATATGTATGACCAAACCTCACTAGATTAACAAGGAGAGGCGGAGGAGAGCATAGGAGCAATCTCTGTTTGATCAGTATAGACACAGGTTTGTAACACCAGCCCCAAGAGGCTTACTGGGTAGGTCTTTGAAAGTATCTGGTTGTTATCTGGTTGTTGACTGCTGAATCATAAAAACTGATTTGGGTGCTGCACTATTTCATCACACACCCCAACATCCATTTCTGAATTTAATTTGATGACTGAAACGGACATTCAGTCCATAATTACATGGTAGCAATTGTTTCCAGCAATGCTTTCCAAACACAGAGCATCAGTCCTGGGTCTCTTAATCCGTGTGACGTAAAAACAATGTCAATGAAAGCATCTGGCTCAGGAATAGTATCATGCTGTCTGTGTGATGACTTCTTCTCGGGTGATTAAGTGAGACATGGTCAGTCCTGGTGTGGATTAGCCTCAGCCCCCTCCGTTTAACTGTTCACTGCCCAAAGGTCCCCAGAGCATAAAATATCCCCACGTTAGTGGTCGGTTCTATAATGCATGAAAACCTTCAGGCTAGACCGCCGCCTCCTCACTCATACCTTCCTGTTGATCCCTTCGCCTGCCCACAGATCTCTCCTATCTCCTCCTAACAGTGTTTATGATGCCTGTAACAAATGCATTTTAATTAGATGGTTGAGTCATAGCTGTACTCAACGTAGTTCTACATGAAACCTGCCTCTAAAGGTGCCAATTATGACGTCTGGCCCAAAACACAGAAGATGACAGGTTCTTTGTGACAAAGACGGACACAGGTGATTTGAAATGTTCTGTGATATTCCATTTGACAGGGACAGCACACCACCTGTATGTCTCTGTCCCTTCTTGTTTCCCATGCAGAGCCGGCCTGTCCATTAGGCAATATAGGCGGTCGCCTAGGGCCCCACCTTTCAAGGGGGGCCCCAATCTTATGACGTTCATAATAAATATTTTATTAATAATGTTACTAAAAGCTCGGGTGAGCACTTTTTGACGAATCATTGCGTGGACCTTACTAAACATGATACAGTTCACAAAGACGGTAGCTACAAAATACCCAGACCCACTACATACATTAAAAGGATAGCTCTGTAGGCTATAGTTCATACAATGCAAATTTCAGAAAAAGATGATAAATACATAAGAATAGAATGAATAAAATACGAAAACATAAGAAATATACACAGTAGCGCGTCACACACTAATTTGCATAATGCCGCCCGTGATATAGTGGGAGACCTCGAGTACCGTAATTATCACAGTAGTTGCACACATAGACTCCATCACACTTCTCTCCAAAATGCTCACTTTTTAGAAACGAGACAATTAAATTTGTATTTGTGGTGCTCTAAACTTTAGTAATGCTTAGTTGCTTAGGCCTATATATTAGGCATTTTGCATGACAAAAATGTGCTGTCAAAAATAAAATACCAAATATTATAATCTCTGTGGTAAAATCAACTTCACACATTTGGATTGCCTCTTGTCTGTCATAATGTCACAAAGTCTCGTCAGAGTCGAAGTCATGTCAGCAACTCAGCTATGCTTTTTAGTTAATTGTATTGAAATCAGAATTTTATAGAAATGGCATCCAAACGCCATCTGTCTGGAGCTGACAGCATCCAAACGCTGTCAAATCTTCTGTTGAAGAGAGGTTTGTCAGTTTCAGTGAAGTGAGAGACAAGTTCAGCGTGCTCCTTAACTTCAAGAGTCTGACACTAAGTGAATTGGGAGCACAATGTGAGACACTTAGTAAAACTCTTTTGACAAACAAAGATGCAGACATCAGTGGAAGGGAACTTGCTCTTGAGTTGACAAACTTTCCACAACTGCCGTCAAGCAAAATGACCCTGCTTAGCCTCCTGTCATTTATTCACACTCAGCATTTGACCGAAATCTACCCCAATCTCTGGACAGCTCTTCGGATTGCATTGATCTTACCTGTTACTGTAGCCAGTGCAGAAAGAAGCTTTTCAAAGCTCAAACTAATCAAAACATACCTGAGATCCACAATGGCCCAGGAGCGCTTATCAGGACTTGCTATTTTGAATTTTAACCACGAAACATGTGAGACTGTGTCATATGATGAGGTGATTGACGACTTTGCAGCAAAGAAGTCACGCAGAGTAAAAATATAAATCTGTATCCTTATATTTTATTATAGAATTTATAGATTTTTTATTTGATTAATTTTTTATGTACAATTTATTTATTTTATTTGTTTTTCATGTAAATATGTTTTGTTTAATTTTTCAAGCTCACTTGCACTCTTGTTTGTTTAAATTCATGTAAATACACTTAAATATTGAACAATTTATAGCCTAATTCGCTACTGGTCAAAAGTTTTAGATCTGTAAGATTTTTTATGTTTTTAAAAGAAGTCTCTTCTGCTCACCAAGGCTGCATTTGATTAAAAAACAATAAAAAAAAACTGTAATATTGTGACAATATTATGATAATTTAAAATGACTTTTCTATTTTAATCTATTTTAAAATGTAATTTATTGTGAAAAAAAATTTCATCAGCATATTAGAATGATTTCTGAAGAATAATGTGAAACTGAAGACTGGAGTAATGATGCAGAAAATTCATCCGAGGAATAAATTACATTTTAAAATATATTAAAATAGAAAAGTCATTTTAAATTATCATAATAAGTTTTTTTTGTTTGTTTTTTAATGCAGCCTTGGTGAGCAGAAAATAGTTATTTTAAAAACATAAAAAATCCTAACTGATCTAAAACTATTGAACAGTGGTGTATATAATTTATATAATTTTTTTTATGTATAATTTATGGATTTTATTTTATTTATTTGAGTTTCATGTAAATATTTTTTCATATGTAGGCTATTATGTACAATTCATACATTTTATTTTATTTATTTGAGTTTCATTGTGTAAATATTCTTTCATATGTTGGCTAGTGCTACACTTAATACACATTTATAAACTTAAATATTGAAATTGTCGTCTCATATGCTTTCTCTTCCGTCATAAAATTGTAATGACAGTTTTTTACTCGAGTGGGGCCAATTTTCATGATCTTGCCTAGGGCCCCATAACCCCACGGACCGGCACTGTTCCCATGCTGTCAGGGTCCTGGTCCAGTTCCAGTGACAGTTACTGCTGCCTGTTGACATCATCAAAGTTGAACGACTCAGACGGGGACAGAGAGGAGTGAGTGAGAATTGGACAGAGAAAAGGGAGAGAGGGGGAAGAGAATGACATAGGGAGAGATGGAGGGAGGGATGGATGGAGCAGGAGTGAGGGAGAGCTGGAGGAAGAAAGGGTTTGATTGTGCCAGCTGATACCGTTCCAACAGCAGGCCTAATCGAGCCAGAGGAACACCTCTTTCTGGTGCTTTATAAGGAGGGGTTAGGAGCTCGTATCGCTTAGCGTCAACCTGCTCAACATTCCATCAGTCCTTTTATCAGCAGCCTCAGAGGTGCTCATAAATGATGCAGAGGAACAACATGCTGCTGCTGTCCAGCGCTGTAAATAAAACTCTAACTCTGTTGGCTTTTACACTTGATAATATTTAGTTAACTGACTATGCCGATTACGCCCTCAGGTCTATGTTTAATTTACAAGTGTATACAGTAGCTCACAAAAGTGAGTACACCCCTCAAATTCTGGGAAATATTTGAGAATATCTTTTCATGTGACAACCCTGAAGAAATGACACTTTGCTACAATGTAAAGTAGTGAGTGTACAGCTTGTATAACAGTGTCAATTTGCTGTCCCCACAAAATAACACAACACACAGCCATTAATGTCTAAACCACTGCTAACAAAAGGGAGTACACTAAGTGAAAATGTCCAAATTGGGTCCAAATAACCATTTTCCCTCCCCAGTGTCATGTGACTCGTTAGTGTTACAAGGTCTCAGGTGTGAATGGGGAGCAGGTGAGTTAAATTTGGTGTCCTCGCTCTCACGCACCCTCATAATCGATTAATAAAAAGATTTAGGAGGTGTACCCTATTCCTCATGTAGTAGTTTGACCTTGTGACCCTGGTGAAGTAACCTCACTATACCTTAGATACAGAACCTCAGACCACCTTAGATACAGAACCTCAGATCACCTCAGATACAGAACCTCAGACCACCTCAGATACAGAACCTCAGACCACCTCAGATACAGAACCTCAGACCACCTCAGATACAGAACCTCAGACCACCTTAGATACAGAACCTCAGACCACCTCAGATACAGAACCTCAGACCACCTCAGATACAGAACCTCGGACCACCTTAGATATAGAACCTCAGACCACCTCAGATATAGAACCTCAGACCACCTTAGATACCGAACCTCAGACCATCTCAGATATAGAACCTCAGACCACCTTAGATACAGAACCTCAGACCATCTCAGATATAGAACCTCAGACCACCTTAGATACAGAACCTCAGACCATCTCAGATATAGAACCTCAGACCACCTTAGATACAGAACCTCAGACCATCTCAGATATAGAACCTCAGATCACCTCAGATATAGAACCTCAGACCACCTCAGATACAGAACCTCAGACCACCTCAGGTAAATAACCTCTGACCATCTCAGGTACATAATCTCTGACCACCTCACATATAACGTAATATCTTACGATACCTCAGACATAAAACCTCTGACCAAATAAGATACAGAACCATCTATCACGTCCGATACTTAACCTCCAACCTAAACCTAAATCTATACTCCTGATCTGAGGTACAGAACCTCAGAACTCAGTATCTCAAATACAGATTTAGTCTGCTGCAGAGATGGTGAATGATTTTGCTACATCCGGATTTCTAAATTCTGGATGTAGCAAAAGGATTCCCCAGAGAAAGAGGACAGGGCTGCACAGATATTTGAACATGTATACATTAATACAGTATAATCTCTCTATCCTTTTTATCTTGTTTCAGACATTTGTGGCCAGAAGTGTTTTCTTAACCCAGGATAATCATTTCCCTCCCCCGACAAGTATTTTGACCACCCACCAGGGTATCGACTGAGCATGCAGTTCCAGGGAGAGAAGGCAGGACTGATGGGGTAAATCAATGTCTGCCTCCTCCAGCTGAATGTAAATCAGATTTCCTTGGACAGAGGAGGGCAAACCGATGGACCGTAACCAGACAAACAGGTACTGGAAAGATTCATCACATCTAATCCCTGTAAATTACCTGATTGTCTGGCAACTAGCAGTCAGAGGGATTCAATAGCAGTCTCTGATTATCTGTTTTTGGGAATATTCGGACACAGTAGGATATAGCCCCTAAGGGAGCGTTGTCAGTAGGAGACCCATTCAGGAAGTGGGACAGTTAGTCATGCAACTTGACATCCTGAAGACCTACGAATAGATTCATAAATATTTGGAATTTCCTACATCTGCATTCCTCAGAACCATCAGTTTTTAGACCCACTGATACACCAATCAGCCATAACATTATGATCACCTGCCTAATGTTGTGTAGGTCCCCCTTTTGCTGCCAAAACAGCCCTGACCCGTCAAGGCATGGACTCCACTAGACCTCTGAAGATGTGCTGTGGTATTTGGCACCAAGACGTTTGCAGCAGATCATTAAAGCCCTGTAAGTTGCGAGGTGGGGCCTCCATGGATCAGACCTGTTTGTCCAGCACATCACACAGATGCTCGATTGGATTGAGATCAGGACAATTTGGAGGCCAAGTCAACACCTTGAACTTGTGGTTGTGTGCTTCAAACCATTCCTGAACCATTTTTGTTTTGTGGTAGGGTGTATTATCCTGCTAAAAGAGGCCAATGCCATCAGGGAATACCGTTGCCATGAAAGGGTGCACATGGTCTGCAACAATGCTTAGGTAGGTGGTACATGTTAAAGTAACAACCACATGAATGGCAGGACCCAAGGTTTCCCAGCAGAACATTGCCCAAAGCATCACACTGCCTCCACCAGCTTGCCTCCTTCCCATTATGCATCCTGGTGCCATGTGTTCTCCAGGTAAGCAACACGCAAGCACCCGTCCATCCACGTGATGTAGAAGAAAACATGATTCATCATGTCACCGGTTCACCGCTTTTCCTTCCTTGGACCACTTTTGATTGACCACTGCAGACTGGGAACACCCCACAAGGGCAGTTGTTTTGGAGATGCTCTGACCCAGTCGTCTAGCCATCACTATGTGTCCATTGTTAAAGTCGCTTAGATCCTTACGCTGGCCCATTTCTCCAGCTTCTAACATCAAGTTTGAGGACAGAATGTTCACTTGCTGCCTAATATATCCCAGCCACTGACAGGTGCCATGAGAATGAGATAATCAGTGTTATTCACTTCACCTGTCAGTGGTCATAATGTTATGGCTGATGGGTGTATCAGTGTTATTCACTTCACCTGTCAGTGGTCATAATGTTATGGCTGATGGGTGTATCAGTGTTATTCACTTCACCTGTCAGTGGTCATAATGTTATGGCTGATGGGTGTATCAGTGTTATTCACTTCACCTGTCAGTGGTCATAATGTTATGGCTGATGGGTGTATCAGTGTTATTCACTTCACCTGTCAGTGGTCATAATGTTATGGCTGATGGGTGTATCAGTGTTATTCACTTCACCTGTCAGTGGTCATAATGTTATGGCTGATGGGTGTATCAGTGTTATTCACTTCACCTGTCAGTGGTCATAATGTTATGGCTGATGGGTGTATCAGTGTTATTCACTTCACCTGTCAGTGGTCATAATGTTATGGCTGATGGGTGTATCAGTGTTATTCACTTCACCTGTCAGTGGTCATAATGTTATGGCTGATGGGTGTATCAGTGTTATTCACTTCACCTGTCAGTGGTCATAATGTTATGGCTGATGGGTGTATCAGTGTTATTCACTTCACCTGTCAGTGGTCATAATGTTATGGCTGATGGGTGTATCAGTGTTATTCACTTCACCTGTCAGTGGTCATAATGTTATGGCTGATGGGTGTATCAGTGTTATTCACTTCACCTGTCAGTGGTCATAATGTTATGGCTGATGGGTGTATCAGTGTTATTCACTTCACCTGTCAGTGGTCATAATGTTATGGCTGATGGGTGTATCAGTGTTATTCACTTCACCTGTCAGTGGTCATAATGTTATGGCAGATGGGTGTATCAGTGTTATTCACTTCACCTGTCAGTGGTCATAATGTTATGGCTGATGGGTGTATCAGTGTTATTCACTTCACCTGTCAGTGGTCATAATGTTATGGCTGATGGGTGTATCAGTGTTATTCACTTCACCTGTCAGTGGTCATAATGTTATGGCTCATGGGTGTAGGTTAAATTATATTTAGAATCTGCATTCCCTAAAACCAAAAGACTCTTGACATCAGTTTTTAAATAAAGGATGGACCATTTTACTTCTCTGGAAACCTGTTCAGACATAGTTCCTCCCGTGTCCTATTTACAGTGACGGCTGGTGGAAGTCTCAGGGGACTTGACCCACTATTTCTCTAGTTGACTGGTTCTGTCTGAGTGTCACTGGAGATCAAAGACAGAGGCAGGAAATGACAGAGGCAGGAAAAAACAAGGCCAATGATATGTATCAAACACCATGGAAAGTGTGTCAATGGGGAATGTGTCGAATACTGAGATAAAAGACCATTTTAATGAGCTCACAAACAGCTATGAACGAGAGGGGGAGGGCAGACAGAGGAAGAGAGAAGAACAGAGGAGAAAGAGGAGAAAGAGGGGAGAGAGAGGGAGAAGTGTTCAGAGAAGAGATGGATGGAAGGTGAGTGATCGAGGAAAGGAGTGGAAAAGAACAGAGAGGGTGAGGGAGGAGAGATGAAGAATGGAATGAGAGAGGAGAGGGGGAGGAAGGAGAGATGAAGAATGGAATGAGAGAGGAGAGGGGGAGGAAGGAGAGATGAAGAATGGAATGAGAGAGGAGAGGGGGAGGGAGGAGAGATGAAGAATGGAATGAGAGAGGAGAGGGGGAGGAAGGAGAGATGAAGAATAAAATTGGAGTTGAGGGAGGAAGGAGAGATATTGAAGTGGGAGAGATGATATTTACAAATGTAAATAGGGATGTTGAAATCAACAGAGCTAAAAATAGATACAGACTCTTTAGTTCAGGGCGGTGAAAGCAATAAGCTAGAAGCTTATTAAACATTATAATCTTTCATTTACTGAGTTATAAAAAAAATCCTACGGGATCTTGTTTTGATAACACTCTAGAGAGATTTATAGAAATTAGTGATGTACTTTGGCTTTCTGTGATAAAAGATTTCCATTAGTATAGACAGCTTCCCTATACACACAACATATTCTGCTCAATCTGTGCGTGAAGACATTTTCAGTACACATTATATAAAACTCAAGGGAAGCAAAGCTCTGTTAGGCTGTTTTAATTTTTATAGAATTATAAATAGGTGATGGCATCATTGTGGATGGTTTTAACTGGTCCCCCAGCTAAGAGGTCTTCCTGTCATAGAAATCACATAGAATCACTGGAGACTAATTAAATAGTGATTCGGTTTGTGACACAGAGGAAGGCCTTCCCCATCCTAACTCCGCCCAGCACCATATTCATAACCCTTTGTAATGTAACATATTAGATCAACGACTCATCATAATGTTGTCGCAAAAGGTACTGATCCACTGGGCAGATACTGAATGGGCAGTACTCACGTGATATTATGTCATAAGGGACAACACAGAACATTAGTACTCAGAACATTATAACATGTGAGGATCTTCACGGATGAGCAGGGTCAGGCTGTTCCCTTCCCTGTCCATTCTGTGGTATTATGGTGCATGGAGAAGTAGGTGTGCTGCAATTCTGCCAAATATCAGCAAAGGGAAAGGTGCCCCAAGCATTTAATATACAGAACCAGTCAGACGTTTGGACACACCTACTAATTTATGGGTATTTCTCAGGATGTTTTCTAGACCTTGAAAATATGCAAGTCACACCATGAAGAGTCGTGGCTTTTCATTTACGCCAAGATAAGCCCTTTCTATGTGAGCAAAATCCAAATCATGGAGAAACAGTATAGCAGAGAGGAAGTGCCTAATGAAACTGACGAGTCATCTCCTCACTGCCTCAGGACTCTGGTAAACAGCACATTCTTATGTGATAGTCAATTTCCATCTAGTCATGAGCCTCGATTAAGGAGCTAAACTTATCAAGCTATGAATACTATTTATACAATGCCATGTTCATCTCACTGTTGGTAGAGACCTTGTTTAAGATAAGCGTCTAGAGGTTTGGATTGACAGTTTGACCAGAGGTTTGGGGTGACAGTTTGACCAGATGTTTGGAGTGACAGTTTGACCAGAGGTTTGGAGTGACAGTTTGACCTGATGTTTGGAGTGACAGTTTGACCAGAGGTTTGGAGTGACAGTTTGACCAGAGGTTTGGGGTGACAGTTTGACCAGATGTTTGGAGTGACAGTTTGACCAGAGGTTTGGAGTGACAGTTTGACCAGAGGTTTGGAGTGACAGTTTGACCAGAGATTTGGAGTGACAGTTTGACCAGATGTTTGGAGTGACAGTTTGACCAGAGGTTTGGAGTGACAGTTTGACCAGAGGTTTGGAGTGACAGTTTGACCAGATGTTTGAGAGAAGCTCAGAAAGGAGCAGGTGTAGACTGACAAACTGAAGGTCTTAATTAGGTTGTTGGCTGTTGTTTTACAGAATACGTGTGTATGGATGACAAACCTCTGGCAGCCTTTGGTCTCAGGAAAACCATTTCCTCTGGCAGCCAGTGTGACATAGTTGGCTCACTTGGCTCAAACCTCCTCTCCTCTCCTCTATTACCTGCTCCACCCCTCCCACAGGCTTAATTTCTTCTCTCTTTCTTATTCATCTTCTTCTCTTCCTCCCCCTTTCTACCTCCTATCTCCTCTTGCCCCTCCTCTCACTCCTCCTCAACCTCCTCTTGCCCCTCCTCTCACTCCCCCTCCACCTTCTCTTGCCCCTCCTCCCACTCTTCCTTAACCTCCTCTTGCCCCTCCTCCCACTCCTCCTCAACCTCCTCTTGCCCCTCCTCCCACTCCCCCTCCTCTTGCCCCTCCTCCCACTCCCCCTCCCCCTCCACATCCTCTTGCCACTCTTCCCACTCCTCCTCCACCTCCTCTTGCCCCTCCTCCCACTCCTCCTCCACTCCCTCTTGCCCGTCCTCCCACTCCCCCTCCACCTCCTCTTGCCCATCCTCCCACACCCCCTCCACCTCCTCTTGCCCGTCCTACCACTCCCCACCGCCTCCTCTTGCCCGTCCTACCACTCCCCCTCCACCTCCTCTTGCCCCTTCTCCCAACCCCTGTCCTGCCATGGGGATGCACCAGGGATCAGTGTGTGTGTGCACGTGCATGCGTGCATGCTTGTGAGTGTTTGTGTAGGTTTACGTGTGTGTGTGTGTGTGTGTGTGTGTGAATGGAGACTGTGGTTACTGTATTACAAATCTTCCTAATGAGGACATTAGAAACATGCTTGTATCCTAATTTAGTAAATGTTTTCCCTCCTCTTCTAGCCTACCCAAACATAAAAACACCTCCTAACAGGCATGGCAGCAGAGCTGGTAATGGTTTCTAGAACAGCCTCAGGTCTCAGGGCACATTTTAACAGTCTTTGGCCTTTTCAGACCTTGGGAGGGAAGGTTTCTCAGGTGAACAGAAGAATGACTCGGTAACACTGTACAGTTAGGAGACAATCCACCCAGAGAATAGCCCAGACACACACACACACACACACACAGATAGACACACACACACAGTCACACACACACACACACACACAGATAGACACACACACACACACGCACACACACACACACACACACACAGATAGACACACACACACACAGATAGACACGCACACACTCGCACACACACGCACACACACACACACACACAGTCACACAGACAGACAGACACACACACAGTCACACACAAACACACATACACACAGATAGACACACACACACACACACACACACATACAGATAGACACGCACACACACGCACACACACACACACAGATAGACACACACACACACAGATAGACACGCACACACTCGCACACACACGCACACACACACACACACACAGTCACACAGACAGACAGACACACACGCACACACACACACACACACAGTCACACAGACAGACAGACACACACACAGTCACACACAAACACACATACACACAGATAGACACACACACACACACACACACACATACAGATAGACACGCACACACACGCACACACACACACACACACACAGATAGACACAGACAAACACACACAGATAGACACAGACACACACACACATACACACAGTCACACAGACACGCACACACACAGATAGACACACACACACACACACACAAACACACACACACACAAACACACACACACACACACACACACATACACAGTCACATACACAGATGAACACACACAGTCACATACACACGCACACTGACACAGTCACACACAGTCACACACAATTTCACACACACACACAGACACACACAGACACACACACAGGCACACAGACACACACAGACACACACAGACACACACAGACACACAGTGTGTAGTGTTCTGTAATGATGTGCCTGAACTCTCTGTTTCCCTCTTCCTCTCCCTCCTGTCGTTTCTGCTCTCTTGCTCTCTGTCCTTTTTCCCCCTCCCCTGTCTTCCTCCCCTGCCCTCCTCCCCTGCCCTCCTCCTCTGACTCTCCTCCCCTGTCCTCCTCCTCTGACTCTCCTCTCCTGACCATGGCTACTGACTCATGTGATGTGGATATAACCCTCCTCTCCATCTGCTCTACACATTCTCTCTTTCTCTATATTGATTCATCCCTCTCTACCTTACTATCTTTTACAGTTTTTCACACTTTTCTCAAAATTCCCAAAAATATGACTTGAAACATGTATTACTATTTATTACTATTCTTTGAAATGTATCTAAATATACTTCATGTATATGTGGCTTCTAAGGTCAAAGTTTAAGTTAAATGACAGTTGATATGCATTTCAATATTTTTATTTTGTGTGAGAAATCTTGGTTTTAATCAATGGCTTGCATGTGTATGTACAGAAAACAGGCTGTCAGCACAGTGGTCAGATAAGTTTTCACTGAGTTACCTATTTTGATTTGTGAAGATCTGGATATTTGATGCAGTACTGAAACAATGTCACAAATCCTGTTGGAGATCATTGTTCGCGTTCCTCATCCTCTCCCTCATCCACCTCCTCTCATCCTTCCTCCACCTGCCTTTCTGATGATGTCCTCCATTGTTCCTCTACACAGGTGATCTTACTGTGGCTCTTTCTAGTCATGCCACCATTTTCATTGCTTGTTGACTAACAGCTTGTTAGGGTGTCAAGTACTTGAATTGATAGATTTGAGTTTGGTTATATTGAATTGCAGAATTTTCTGTGTGACAAAATGTTGACAATTGGGTTTTACAAAGACAGTTGTGTTTATTGTCCACTGACCCAGTTTTAGTGAGTTAGCAAGTGTTAATCTGACACAGACAACATCAGAACAGACAGCTGGAAATGTCAACAACGAGACACACAGCAGATCAAAACGAATTTGGTGTTTTCCTACCTGCGTTTTCTATTCCCTTACAGTGATAAAGCCTGGTGAACTCGTAAGCTTGGTTTTATAAGTGTGGATGAATGTTCTGCTTTACTCTCTTCTTGTTGAAAACTGTATTTTTACTGTACAGTTTTTTAAAATGTAAAATCAGTTTTCAGGCGGCAGTGCAGCTCTGTTTCTGCAGCGTCATTGGTTTGTAAGAGGCTCTAACGCGATCTCACTAAATCACATCAGTGATTGTTGTTGTGTGAAAGTAAACCATTAATAATAATGATGTGGATACAAACACCTGTATGTGTACTGGAGATGAAACAATATTACGATGACCACATTTAAAACTCCCCCTCTTCAGCATTCAGTAATTGAAGCTCTATTTTTCTAATGACACATGAGGCCACAAAAAAGCAGCTTGTTTTACCTTTACATTATTGTGAAGTTGAAGCTGTTTATTTACAAATCTTAATAATGTTAAACACCAAAAATCTTTACCAGGTCTAAACATTATTTTGCAGTCAACTTGCTTGGAAATGTTCCATCTAGCTACAATAAAATACTGTTAAAAGAAAAGCCTTCCCATACAAAATACCACTGCAAAATCAATGAATGAATGAATGAATGAATGTACATTTTTACAATTAACTTGGTCCATTTCATTTGCAAAGTTCTCGTTTTGATACCGAACTGATATTGCATCAGCAGTACTGTACCAATAAATACAAAATGACATTCCCCACTGGCTGCGTGTCACTTCCCCCATTAGAGTTCAGGGTTTAATGTCTTAGTTGTGTGGGGGTACACAGCTTATATTCACTTCTAATATATTCTCTGATGCTCAGGTTGGTAGAGGATTAAGTGGGACATCTCTCTTTCCCCTCTCACATCATTGCTTAATCCCTCTTCTTTCCTTTCCTCCCCTGCCCTCCTGTCTCCTCTTCTCCTCCCCTCTTCTCCCCTCCTTCTCCCCTCCTCCCCTCCTCTCCACACTCCGTTCAGCCTCCTTGAAAGCCTCCATCCAATCAGCACCTAAACTCACCCAAAACAAAGATAATTCTGTTCCCCTTCATTTCCTTGTCCTTTCCATGATCATTGCAGAGAGCGTTTTAAGGTCTTTAGCTGCTGTAATCTTGCAGCAGGGATTTAGGGGGCATTTTAATGCGTTTGATGTTGTGCATGGCTCCCATCTGCTCCTCCTCAGCCGTAATGCTTGGTTGTTGTTTTAACACCCAGAAGATAAAGAGGCTGTTTTTCCGCCACACAGAGGCCAAGACAAACATTTTGATTCTTAATGGAAGCGATCTTTTTGTCTCTCTTGTTCAATCTATGTTCCTCCCTCTATTTTTGTCTTCCTCTCTCCCTCTGTTCTCGTTATCTCCTCCTCTTCCTCTGTCTAAGAAATATAACTGAATAAACTGCTTTCCTATTTTCCTCAGACAGACCTGATCCATCACAGGTTTACATGCTACTGTATTTGGGCAGGTACCCAGTGCAGTGATACACACAAACACACTAAAACACAAACGCACACAAACACACAGTGTTTAACATTAATCCCTGTTTACCAGCGGGTCTTTAGGGTTGTTGTAATCCCACACACCACCCAGTGATATTTGGTTGTCCTTTAGGGTTGTTGTAATCCCACACACCACCCAGTGATATTTGGTTATCCTTTAGGGTTGTTGTAATCCCACACACCACCCAGTGATATTTGGTTATCCTGACATTCACTTGATCATAGCAATATTTTATAACACGTGGGATATACAGCAGCTACTGAACCATTCAACATTTCTCAAAATATTTCCTAAAAAAACCAGATCTGCATTGGTTTCATAGACATATCCAGACATAAGGGATATCTCTGATACCATCCTCAACAAATATAATAATTTGTTGAAACACCATGGCCTTCATTATGTCATGACACCACAATATGAATTGGTTGCTGCATCCACAACGACTGTGTGTCCCTGGACGTAACCAGCGTTGTCCATAATTACTGCGCTTTCTGAATACATAATGTACATCACGTCTGGGTCTCAGCCTCACCAGTCTTCAGTGGACAAAGGAAACAACACAGCATATCATAGCCTTTTTAAAGAACCTGTAATCACATATGAAGGCCTTCACAGAGAACATGAAATTACATATCATTTACAGGGAACATATAAATACATAACATGGCCTCAATAGAGAACATGCAGTTACATATCAAGGCCTTCATTGAGAACATGTAACTACATACCATGGCCTTTACAGAGAACATGCAGTTACATATCAAGGCCTTCACTGAGAACATGTAATTACATATCAAGGCCTTCACTGAGAACATGTAATTACATATAATGGCCTTCACAGGGAACATTTAGTTACATATCAAGGCTTTCTCGGAGAACATGTAATCACATTATGGGCTGTATGGACAACATATAATTATATAACATGGTCTTTACAGAGAACATGTCATTATGTTTCATGGCCTGTTTAGAGAACATGCAATTATATATCACAGCCTTTATAGAGAACATCTTATTAAATACATCTAATACTTGTTGGGAGAATGGAGCACTGATGCCAGTGAGTGAAAATTGAAAAACAGCGAGAGTGGGAAAGAGAGTAAGAGATGGCGAGAAAGAACAAAAGAAAACAAGAGTGAGAGAGTATGTGAGTGGGGGTTCTAAGAAGAACCTGATAACATCAGTCCTCACATTTGATCTATAATAAACGTTCTCTCCAGCAGCGGACAGAGAAAAATGGATATAATAGAGTGGACGAGAAAGAAATAGTTATTTTTCGAAATGGGCGTCTTGAAAACCATAATTGGGTCCTTGGTGGTGATGTGGGGTTTCCATGGAAACAGCATAACATGTAATCAATTTACAAAGCCACGTTGGCCTGAGGGGACAGAGTGTTTAAGTAATGAAATCTAAGGCTAAAGTGGATAAATCTCCGCTTTCTGTTGTCGTCTAACATCATCCAATGTCGCAGCTAGGGTGTAAAGCTGTGACATCAATGTCTTTTTGGAATGTGTCATGTCATGTTGTGAGTTTAGGTTGGTGAAAATGAAAGTCACAAGTCGATGGTACTATGTCATGGGTTAGAGATTCATACAGTACCACCTTTATAAAGAGGACCATGGATTACAGGTTAATACAGTACCACCTTTATAAAGAGGACCATGGATTAGAGGTTCATACAGTACCACCTTTGTAAGGAGGACCATGGATTAGAGGTTCATACAGAACCACCTTTATAAAGAGGACCATGGATTAGAGGTTCATACAGTACCACCTTTATAAAGAGGACCATGGATTAGAGGTTCATACAGTACCACCTTTATAAAGAGGACCATGGATTAGAGGTTCATACAGAACCACCTTTATAAAGAGGACCATGGATTAAAGGTTCATACAGTACCACCTTTATAAAGAGGACCATGGATTAGAGGTTCATACAGAACCACCTTTATAAAGAGGACCATGGATTAGAGGTTCATACAGTACCACCTTTATAAAGAGGACCATGGATTAGAGGTACATACAGAACCACCTTTATAAAGAGGACCATGGATTAAAGGTTCATACAGTACCACCTACCAAACAATTGTGTCACATTTAAGTTACTTCCTGTGGTTTAGGGGGTTTGGGGTTTATTTAGATAACAGGTGTGTTATTATAGGGTTAGTGGGGTTTGGGGTTAGGGTTTGGGGTTTATTTAGATAACAGGTGTGTTATTATAGGGTTAGTGGGGTTTGGGGTTAGGGTTTGGGGTTTATTTAGATAACAGGTGTGTTATTATAGGGTTAGTGGGGTTTGGGGTTAGGGTTTGGGGTTTATTTAGATAACAGGTGTGTTATTATAGGGTTAGTGGGGTTTGGGGTTAGGGTTTGGGGTTTATTTAGATAACAGGTGTGTTATTATAGGGTTAGTGGGGTTAGGGGTTAGGCTTTGGGGTTTATTTAGATAACAGGTGTGTTATTATAGGGTTAGTGGGGTTTGGGGTTAGGCTTTGGGGTTTATTTAGATAACAGGTGTGTTATTATAGGGTTAGTGGGGTTAGGGGTTAGGCTTTGGGGTTTATTTAGATAACAGGTGTGTTATTATAGGGTTAGTGGGGTTAGGGGTTAGGCTTTGGGGTTTATTTAGATAACAGGTTTGTTATTATAGGGTTAGTGGGGTTAGGGGTTAGGCTTTGGGGTTTATTTAGATAACAGGTTTGTTATTATAGGGTTAGTGGGGTTAGGGGTTAGGCTTTGGGGTTTATTTAGATAACAGGTGTGTTATTATAGGGTTAGTGGGGTTAGGGGTTAGGGTTTGGGGTTTATTTAGATAACAGGTGTGTTATTATAGGGTTAGTGGGGTTTGGGGTTAGGCTTTGGGGTTTATTTAGATAACAGGTTTGTAAAATAAGGGCCTGAATTTTGGGAGGTTGAGCCCACATGCCAGAGAACAGCAATGATTTCAGCTCAAAATGTCCCAGTCTCTCATGTCTATTTTCTGCTCCTAAAGCTGTCTGCGCTCAGTGCCTATTGTGTGCTTGGCACTGGATCTCTACTTACGAGCTGTGTCTGTGCTCATCCTGCCACCATCTTACTCATGCAAGCCTTTCTGTTGAACTGACAAAACACAAAGCCACAGGTATAGAGATTCAGGATGTTTGAATAAATATGGTATTTTGTTAAATCAGTTTGCCATGTTTGTATGGGGAAAACCTGGGTTTGTGTGTTCACCTTCAACCTTTGAGTGAGTTCCTTTTCGTGCTTGCACGCATCTGAGTGTGTGAGCAGGTGTGTGTGTATGTGTGTGTGTTTGTGTGCGTATGCACATGTGTGTGTGTGTCTACAGAAGGTCAGACACACACACACTGACTAGAAATCTGAGAACTGACTAGAAATCCAACAGACATCTTCTGAGGGTCAAGATAGCCTCCCAACTCACTGAAATGTCACAGCAAATATGTCCCTGGTAGGAGCCCTCAGCTTCTCCTTCCAGTCTACTTCTCCTCTTATTCTCTTCCCCATAATTCTCTGTCCTTCCTAGCTGTTGTTTTGATATTTGTTATATATTGCTTGTCCAATGCTGAGTTATGTCACCCTCTATTCATCAAGCCTACTGTGTTTTCAGTGACACATGGTCTGATGGAACAATGCTACCATGAATATGAAGTGAAGACGAAAGAGAGGGAGGAAGCGAGAGCTGGTGTGAGTGTGAGAGAAGAGAGTGAGTAATAGGTATGACTCAGTATTGCACTCGGTGACGTAGTTGATGTAGCTCTGTGCAGTCCCTCTCGGTGACGTAGTTGATGTAGCTCTGTGCAGTCCCTCTCGGTGACGTAGTTGATGTAGCTCTGTGCAGTCCCTCTCGTGACGTAGTTGATGTAGCTCTGTGCAGTCCCTCTCGGTGACGTAGTTGATGTAGCTCTGTGCAGTCCCTCTCGTGACGTAGTTGATGTAGCTCTGTGCAGTCCCTCTCGGTGACGTAGTTGATGTAGCTCTGTGCAGTCCCTCTCGGTGACGTAGTTGATGTAGCTCTGTGCAGTCCCTCTCGGTGACGTAGTTGATGTAGCTCTGTGCAGTCCCTCTCGGTGACGTAGTTGATGTAGCTCTGTGCAGTCCCTCTCGGTGACGTAGTTGATGTAGCTCTGTGCAGTCCCTCTCGGTGACGTAGTTGATGTAGCTCTGTGCAGTCCCTCTCGTGACGTAGTTGATGTAGCTCTGTGCAGTCCCTCTCGGTGACGTAGTTGATGTAGCTCTGTGCAGTCCCTCTCGGTGACGTAGTTGATGTAGCTCTGTGCAGTCCCTCTCGGTGACGTAGTTGATGTAGCTCTGTGCAGTCCCTCTCGGTGACGTAGTTGATGTAGCTCTGTGCAGTCCTTCTCGGTGACGTAGTTGATGTAGCTCTGTGCAGTCCCTCTCGGTGGCGTAGTTGATGTAGCTCTGTGCAGTCCCTCTCGGTGGCGTAGTTGATGTAGCTCTGTGCAGTCCCTCTCGGTGACGTAGTTGATGTAGCTCTGTGCAGTCCCTCTCGGTGACGTAGTTGATGTAGCTCTGTGCAGTCCCTCTCGGTGACGTAGTTGATGTAGCTCTGTGCAGTCCCTCTCGGTGATGTAGTTGATGTAGCTCTGTGCAGTCCCTCTCAGTCACGTAGAAATTATATTTGTTTGAACCCATAAAACAACCAATGCCAAAGGACTCAAATTTCTCTGAACAGTTTGGTTGTTTGAACCGCAGGAAAGAAAGTAGAATAAAATAAATGAGTCAGACAAAGGAGTCCAAAAATTTCCAAACATCAATAGTACCAAAATGTGGACAAAAAATATTGAAACTAAATCCCATGACAAGGATATAATCCCATGGCCAGGATATTATGTGTGTCCTACATAAAAATGAAAACATATTGCATAATGGAACTAGGAGAGGACAGTGTCCATGGATGATAGGAATGTGAAAAGCACACCTAAACAAGTAAATTCAGTATCTCTTTGAACTAAGTATCTGTCTGGTCTCAGGGTATATGTAAATTCAGTATGTATGTAAATTCAGTATCTATGTAAATTCAGTATGTATGTAAATTTAGGATCTATGTAAATTCAGCATCTATGTAAATTCAGGATCTATGTATATTCAGGATCAATGTAAATTCAGGTTCTATGTAAATGCAGTATGTATGTAAATTCAGGTTCTATGTAAATTCAGTATGTATGTAAATTCAGGATCTATGTATATTTAGGATCAATGTAAATTCAGTATCTATGTAAATTCAGGATCTATGTAAATTCAGTATCTATGTAAATTCAGGATCAATGTAAATTCAGGATCTATGTATATTTAGGATCAATGTAAATTCAGTATCTATGTAAATTCAGGATCTATGTAAATTCAGGATCTATGTATATTTAGGATCAATGTAAATTCAGTATCTATGTAAATTCAGGATCTATGTAAATTCAGGATCTATGTATATTTAGGATCAATGTAAATTCAGTATCTATGTAAATTCAGGATCTATGTAAATTCAGGATCTATGTATATTTAGGATCAATGTAAATTCAGTATCTATGTAAATTCAGGATCTATGTAAATTCAGGATCTATGTAAATTCAGGATCTATGTATATTTAGGATCAATGTAAATTCAGTATCTATGTAAATTCAGGATCTATGTAAATTCAGGATCTATGTAAATTCAGGATCTATGTATATTTAGGATCAATGTAAATTCAGTATCTGTGTAAATTCAGGATCTATGTAAATTCAGGATCTATGTATATTTAGGATCAATGTAAATTCAGTATCTATGTAAATTAAGGATCTATGTAAATTCAGGATCTATGTATATTTAGGATCTATGTAAATTTAGGATCAATGTAAATTCAGTATCTATGTAAATTCAGGATCTATGTAAATTCAGGATCTATGTATATTTAGGATCAATGTAAATTCAGTATCTGTGTAAATTCAGGATCTATGTAAATTCAGGATCTATGTATATTTAAGATCAATGTAAATTCAGTATCTATATAAATTCAGGATCTATGTATATTTAGGATCAATGTAAATTCAGTATCTATGTAAATTCAGGATCTATGTATATTTAGGATCTATGTAAATTCAGTATCTGTGTAAATTCAATATCTGTGTAAAATCTACATTGTCATCACTTATAGCAGAAATGTATTTGCCTTTAGTCTGAATCATGTAACATCTAAATACAGCAGATGTTGAGGCCGTGAGGGTTTTATGCTGTGAGCAGTGTCTGAAATTAGATTATATTTTTATGAAAGTAAGATAGCTATGTACAAAAATCTACTTTAGATCGAACATTGAGAAAGCCTGATAATGACTGGTCCTGCCATGTAATCTGGATTCAGAAGGCTTTAGGGCATCAGGCTATGTAAGGACTGGACGTCTGGACATGTCAAACACCAATGGCAGGGTCTTATCATTTTAAATATTTTAGAAATCTGCTCATTTTGCCCATTTTTCTGGCTCAAAATGTGCTCATACAGATTTTGTATTACTAGGCATAAGGTATAACCTAGCTCAAGCAGAACATTTAACCAAAAATACTGGTGTCCAATCTTTCATCTACAGTGACACTACCTACCAGCATGCAGGCAGCAGAACCCAGTGTTGTGGCTGGAAGCCATGAAGTCAGTGTGAAGACCATGAGCCCAGAACTGAAGACAGCAGGCAGACAGCAAGGCTACCTCACATTGTGGAGTGGACAGACAGTGGTGGTGTCATGCTCATTTTGAGGGAATTTCGACGGGTCTTGCCAAAAGTCTTGACCTGTAGACAGATGATCTAACTACTGAGTGACCAAGCCTGTAGACAGATGATGTAATTACTGAGTGACCCGGCCTGTAGACAGATGATGTAATCACTGAGTGACCCGGCCTGTAGACAGATGATGTAATCACTAAGTGACCCGGCCTGTAGACAGATGATGTAATCACTAAGTGACCCGGCCTGTAGACAGATGATGTAATCACTGAGTGACCCGGCCTGTAGACAGATGATGTAATCACTAAGTGACCCGGCCTGTAGACAGATGATGTAATCACTGAGTGACCAAGCCTGTAGACAGATGATGTAATCACTGAGTAACCCGGCCTGTAGACAGATGATGTCATTACTGAGTGACCCGGCCTGTAGACAGATGATGTAATTACTGAGTGACCCGGCCTGTAGACAGATGATGTAATCACTAAGTGACCCGGCCTGTAGACAGATGATTTAATCACTGAGTGACCAAGCCTGTAGACAGATGATGTAATCACTGAGTGACCCGGCCTGTAGACAGATGATGTAATCACTGAGTGACCCGGCCTGTAGACAGATGATGTAATTACTGAGTGACCCGGCCTGTAGACAGATGATGTAATCACTAAGTGACCCGGCCTGTAGACAGATGATTTAATCACTGAGTGACCAAGCCTGTAGACAGATGATGTAATCACTGAGTGACCAAGCCTGTAGACAGATGATGTAATCACTGAGTGACCCGGCCTGTAGACAGATGATGTCATTACTGAGTGACCCGGCCTGTAGACAAATGATGTAATCACTGAACGTCTTGTCAGCTCTGATCACAATGTTAAGAAGCCTTCCGATGTTTAAGTAGCCAAGATTAACTGGGGATTTTGGGTGCTAACATTATCCAATGGAGATGTAGATGCCAAAAGGCCCAAGACACTCCAGTAGAATCCTACAGACCAGTCCATGTCCAGTAGAATCCTACAGACCAGTCCATGTCCAGTAGAATCCTATAGACCAGTCCATGTCCAGTAGAATCCTACAGACCAGTCCATGTCCAGTAGAATCCTACAGACCGGTCCATGTCCAGTAGAATCCTATAGACCAGTCCATGTCCAGTAGAATCCTACAGACCAGTCCATGTCCAGTAGAATCCTATAGACCAGTCCATGTCCAGTAGAATCCTACAGACCGGTCCATGTCCAGTAGAATCCTATAGACCAGTCCATGTCCAGTAGAACATTACAAACCAGTCCAGTAGAATCCTACAGACCAGTCCATGTCCAGTAGAATCCTACAGACCAGTCCATGTCCAGTAGAATCCTACAGACCAGTCCATGTCCAGTAGAATCCTACAGACCAGTCCATGTCCAGTAGAATCCTATAGACCAGTCCATGTCCAGTAGAATCCTACAGACCAGTCCATGTCCAGTAGAATCCTACAGACCAGTCCATGTCCAGTAGAATCCTATAGACCAGTCCATGTCCAGTAGAATCCTACAGACCAGTCCATGTCCAGTAGAATCCTACAGACCAGTCCATGTCCAGTAGAATCCTACAGACACCGATGTCCGGCTCCCCCTCCTCTCCAGCGCTCCACCACACCGATGTACTAACCACCAGCAGGAGACAATGGCAGCAGAGCATCTCCTTTTTGCCTGACTTTACACACTTAACACTGACCATCCCAGTAGCATGACTCTCTGTTGATGTTGTCGAGGGTTATGTTTGGAATGAGGTTTAGTTAAAGTTAGTGTAAGGGTCATGGTTAGTAGATAGTTCAAATATAATAGCAGATAAAATAGTAGAGCATTCCCAGAGAGCATCAGAAGAACCACTTTTGGGACCCTCAAAATAAAATGTTACCAAAGGATCACAGAAATAACTAATTTAAGTCAGATAGTTAAGAGACGCTTGTTTCCAAAGGGACCCATGGACTACCAACTGAGGTCCACAGGACACCACTCCTGACCCTGAAGCTGTGAGCTGTCTATCCCAGGGAGGCTGTGAGATGTCCGACCAGGACACCAATCTGACCCTGAAGCTGTGAGCTGTCTATCCCAGGGAGGCTGTGAGATGTCTGACCAGGACACCACTCCTGACCCTGAAGCTGTGAGCTGTCTATCCCAGGGAGGCTGTGAGATGTCCGACCAGGACACCAATCTGACCCTGAAGCTGTGAGCTGTCTATCCCAGGGAGGCTGTGAGATGTCCAACCAGGACACCAATCTGACCCTGAAGCTGTGAGCTGTCTATCCCAGGGAGGCTGTCTATCCAAGAGGAAGTTATCCCAGGATGCTATGTAATACTATGTCATCAGCATAAAAACAAAAATGATGGTTTCTCACAGAATTACAGATATCATTAATATGCAGGCTTAACAGTAACAGACCTAAACCTGAACCCTGAGCAACCCCTTTGTCAACTACAAGAAGTTCTGATTTGATCAGAATCATCTGTTATAATAGCCTGAGTTATTTTCCTAAAATAATTCTGAAACCACAAGCAAATGTTCACGGCCAGGATTTATGAGGGTTGTTTCTTCAGCAAGATGAAATGATCAACTGTATCAAAAGCCTTTGACAGTTATGACACCAGAAATGACAGCCATTTTATAAATGTGTATTAGAGGTCTGGAGATGAAGGGAGCCGGCAGACCTGGCTCTATTTATCTGCCTGTGTGGATTTCCTGGTATTAATTCCTAGCAAAGCATCTTCAACTTCTCTTTCTGTGAACAGGCTGAATGAAAAATGTTGGCTATTCACAATGTTCTTTTAGGATTTCTCTATTTTCAGCAATTCTCTGTCATTTTTGAAGTAATTATATTTTGTCGAAATGATGGACTACTGCAGTCTCAGTTGTTGAATCAATCTGGATCATGTACTTCCTAGCATCTGGAGTCAATCTAAATCCTGTGTTCTTCAACATCTGGAGCCAAACAGTATCTTGTCCTCATCAGAATCTGGATTCAGTCTGAATCTTGTCATGGGTCTGAGGATAAATACATTTAATGATGCAGCACAATCCTACCTCACCCTAATCACAGTATTTATTCACTGACTCATGGATGATGTTCAATAATTAACACCAAAAACAGACTATAGAAATTCACTTTCACACAGATTTCAGCATTTATTGTGTTAATGTAGTGTGAAACAGTTCTTAGGTGTCTCTTATCGAGGGCTCGGTTACGTTAATTAGTTACTTTAATTACTGGGTATAGACATCATTTTGCGTTTAAATTTAAGAAAGATTTTTGCTGAATTCACAATAGTTTTGTTTTCTGTTTTTGATGAATCTGCTAGTAAAACCCTGAGAAGGTCCCAGAGCATCTCCCTGTCTCTGGTGGCTACACACTGAAATCCAGTCCTGACGGTCCACCCCCTCATCTGTCCTCCTCCTCTGGCCAAGTCTTGGCCCATCCCCTGTTTCAACAGAGGAATAACCGGCCTGGCTGGTAAATAATTGAGTTAGATTGCTACTCTTCCATGCAGCCGTGTCTCTATAGCTCCAGCTCTAGCCGGAAGGACTTACAGTCGCTATAGAGCTAAAACGGCATATTTTGATGTTTTTTCTGGCTGCGGCACAGAGTGTTTCGCTTGGATTCATTCTCCTGGCTCATTCAGCATAAAAGGAAACCGTGTCATCAACAAACTGCAGATACCACATGCTGCCTCTCTCTCTCCCTCCCTCTGCCTCAATCCTCCCTCCCTTTATCCCTCTCTCCTTATTTCTCTCTCTCCCTCCCTCTCTCCCACTCTCCCTCCCTCTCTCCCTCCCTCTGCCTCAATCCTCCCTCCCTCCCTTTATCCCTCTCTCCTTATTTCTCTCCCTACCTCCCTCTATCCCTCCCTACCTCTCTCCCTACCTCCTGATCTCCCCTCCCTCCCTCCCTCTCTCCCTCCCTCTGCCTCTCTACTCCCTCCCTGCCTCCTTCCCTCTCCATCCCTCCGTATCCCTTCTCCCTCCCTCTCCTCCTCCTCACCCCTTTCCTTTCTTACTCTCCCAATCTCTTCTGATCTCACCCCTCCTCACCCCTTTCCATTCCTTTACACCTCCAAACTGACAGTAAACCATTCGGCTGTAGGAGAGTTATAGACATATCTTTGGGATTTTATGCATTGATGTGATTGACTGTAATTTTATGTCCGGATCAATTTGTGAAGTGCAATGACAGGTTGTGTGTAGGTCTAAATCAGCAAGTTTATTTTTACTAAACATGAACTTGAGTTGAAGCCAAGTCCATGGTCCAGACAGACCCTCACAGTACAATAAACCACACGGGAATTAACATAGAAAATCCAGGAATGTGAATTGTCTTACTTTCAAGATTGTGTTAAAAATATTAAAAATAAAACCTGCCTAAACTGCTCTGATCATTATTGGTGTCAGAGGATGTTTAGGCCCCCTACTGGTGAAAACCACAATTACTTCAGTGTAATGAGAGTCCAAACGTATTCCAAATACATTACCTACATACAGTATACATAATATACATATTTTAAATACATTTTGGTTGAATTTCAAGTGGGCTAAATGCTATTTACAATAACTAATTATAACAATTATGAAATAAGTGGGCCAAATGTAACACTTGGGTATAGTTATTACAATTCAAATACTACTTAAGTACTATTTTAATATTCAGTGTACTTAAGTACACCTGGAGTGGTTCAAAAATAATATAGTTTTGCCTTGCAGATATGGGTTCCTGGGAGTTAAAGTTAAACATAATAAAAATAAAACACTTGGGATTATCTAATCATTATTCGTTTTATTTTGCATTGCATTCACATTTCCATATAATTTAGACACTCCTTCCACCAGGACTGCAGATTTAACACATCAACTAAAAATAGATCATAGAATTTCCCATCACAATCAAATACAATTTCCTCACAAGAATCATTAAAACATGAATGAAACAATGGTGACATCCTCCAATATCGTGTACAATGAATTCAAGTCTGCTCATCACTGCCATTTCTCCATTGGTAAGGCATCAGAAGACACTAAAAGACGCACTCCGCTGCACGCACAGCCAGATTCGAGGGAGACATTATGAACATGACCTCTATCTCCGTCAACATAAAGGACAAGGCCACCAATGGCGGGGGAGGAAGCCTTTCCAGCCTGAGGCTCAACTACAGCAACACAGTACAGCTCCAGCATTCCCCTTACTGTTGGTTCACAGAGATGGAATATAGGGCAATCATATGCAAGGCTTCTTCAGTAAGGCCTGTGTGTAACATGGAAGATATAGACTAAGAGAGAAATAAGATCGGAAGCAGAATCTATTCAGCCAATAGTTTTTCTAACAAGTAAAAAAAGAAAACACACATACTCTGATCATGTTCACCTAATTACTAAACAGACATAAATCAAAGACACAAACAAATCAAAGACACAAACAAATCCAACAATTTTGATCGAAATAAGAGTAAAAACTCGATTAAAACTTAACAGATTCAACATTTAAAGAAAGATCAAACATTTAAACTTAATATATGTGTTATTGATAAATAATGGAAGTATGCATTTATTACTGAATCAACAGTCTTTGGCTTTTTGAGGTGGATATCTCATGTGAGATAAACTAAAAATATTTCACAAATGTTTGATGTTAACAGTGTTAACATGAATAAATACTACTTAATAAGACCTAAGGAACAACCAGAAACCATTGAGATTGTTTGCTCTAACTGTCTTAACAGTATAATTATTAAAACAAATATTGCAAATGATGTGCAAATTGGCAAGCAGCAGTGATTGGCCTACTGATCACTAAAGCAGATAAAACCAAACCCTAAAAACATTCCAGTGATAAAACACCACCAATAAAAGCCTTTCTCCTGTCAATTTGAGAATATATCATCAGTACTACATGTCAGATGTATCATCAGTAAGTCATGTCAGATGTATCATCAGTAAGTCATGTCAGATGTATCATCAGTAAGTCATGTCAGATGTATCATCAGTAAGTCATGTCAGATCCATCATCAGTAAGTCATGTCAGATGTATTATCAGTAAGTCATGTCAGATGTATCATCAGTAAGTCATGTCAGATGTATCATCAGTAAGTCATGTCAGATGTATCATCAGTAAGCCATGTCAGATGTATCATCAGTAAGCCATGTCAGATGTATCATCAGTAAGTCATGTCAGATCCATCATCAGTAGGTCATGTCAGATGTATCATCAGTAGGTCATGTCAGATCCATCATCAGTAGGTCATGTCAGATGTATCATCAGTAGGTCATGTCAGATGTATCATCAGTAGGTCATGTCAGATGTATCATCAGTAGGTCATGTATCATCAGTAAGTCATGTCAGATCCATTATCAGTAGGTCATGTCAGATGTATCATCAGTAGGTCATGTCAGATCCATTATCAGTAGGCCATGTCAGATGTATCATCAGTAGGCCATGTCAGATGTATCATCAGTAGGTCATGTCAGATCCATTATCAGTAGGTCATGTCAGATGTATCATCAGTAGGTCATGTCAGATCCATTATCAGTAGGCCATGTCAGATGTATCATCAGTAGGCCATGTCAGATGTATCATCAGTAGGTCATGTCAGATCCATTATCAGTAGGTCATGTCAGATGTATCATCAGTAGGTCATGTCAGATCCATTATCAGTAGGCCATGTCAGATGTATCATCAGTAGGCCATGTCAGATGTATCATCAGTAGGTCATGTCAGATCCATCATCAGTAGGTCATGTCAGATGTATCATCAGTAGGTCATGTCAGATCCATCATCAGTAGGTCATGTCAGATGTATCATCAGTAGGTCATGTCAGATGTATCATCAGTAGGTCATGTATCATCAGTAAGTCATGTCAGATCCATTATCAGTAGGTCATGTCAGATGTATCATCAGTAGGTCATGTCAGATCCATTATCAGTAGGCCATGTCAGATGTATCATCAGTAGGCCATGTCAGATGTATCATCAGTAGGTCATGTCAGATCCATTATCAGTAGGTCATGTCAGATGTATCATCAGTAGGTCATGTCAGATCCATCATCAGTAAGTCATGTCAGATGTATCATCAGTATGTAATGTCAGATGTATCAGTAGTATGTCTGAGGTAACCAGCCTTTTACTAAGTGTCATTCTCCTCTCCAGCCCTGAGTACTGGTCTCTGGGTTGCCAGGTGTGACTGGGTTGCCAGGTTCCTGATCTACATCCTCTTCCTGTGATTTGTGAGTCAGGGTATCATTAGTAGGGTCAGGAATGACCAGGTCCCTTGCGGCTGTTGGGACTCCTCCAGAGGGAGGTGAGAGCCGGTCTAGGGGATTGGGGTGTCCTACATCAGGGTGATCCAGACACATTTCACCCCCCTCTTGACCTGGCACTGATTTTCCCAGTAGACCTGCTGGAGATGAAGGTATCACCTGGCTCACAGAACACTCCTCTGGAAATGAAGGTATCACCTGACTCTCAGAACACTCCTCTGGAGATGAAGGTATCACCTGGCGCACAGAACACTCCTCTGGAGATAAAGATAAAACTGGGCTCACAGAACACTCCTCTGGAGACAACACAGTAATTACAAGGAACATGATAGCTACTCAAAGCACATGCTAATTCTTACTAACTCAACATACCCAGGAGGCTGTGCTGGTGTTGGTGACATGACATGTTCCCGTCACTAGTCAGCATGGAGACACCACTGGTTGTCTGGCTGACTTCACTGAAAGAGTCCATCTTGGATAGGTCAGGACCCAGAGCCTCAAACGTACTGGAGGAGGAATCTGACAAAAGGTAACATAATATACAGCATAACAACATTAATAATACCAATAATTATGAACGATAACAATCGCCCTTCAGTGCACACAATATTTTATAAAGCCCTTTTTTACATGTACAAAGTACTCCCTTGAAGTATTGAAGCCTTGGTATAGCTGGTTTCTCAAAGAAATTCTAGTACAGGATATGACAGCATTCCCTAGACATTCTCCTAGTAAAGAATAGGACAGCATTCCCTAGACATTCTCCTAGTACAGGATAGGACAGCATTCCCTAGACATTCTCCTAGTACAGGATAGGACAGCATTCCCTAGACATTCTCCTAGTACAGGATAGGACAGCATTCCCTAGACATTCTTCTAGTACAGGATAGGACAGCATTCCCTAGACATTCTTCTAGTACAGGAAAGGACAGCATTCCCTAGACATTCTCCTAGTACAGAATAGGACAGCCTTCTAGAAATACTCCAAGACACTCTTCACTGAAATAATTGTTTAGTCCAGGTCTAGAGTGAATTAAATCAAACCCACATTGTCACATTTATACATTCACTCTTTTTCAAATGGTCAATTAACTTGTCAAGCAGATCCTGACTTTGGACTAGACATGCCCAGTGTCTACTACCAGACTGGTGTTACTGTAAAATACCTACAACTACTACCAGACTGGTGTTACTGTAAAATACCTATAACTACTACCAGACTGGTGTTACTGTATAAAACCTACAACTACTACCAGACTGGTGTTACTGTATAAAACCTACAACTACTACCAGACTGGTGTTACTGTAAAATACCTATAACTAATACCAGACTGGCGTTACTGTATAAAACCTACAACTACTACCAGATTGGTGTTACTGTAAAATACCTATAACTACTACCAGAATGGTGTTACTGTATAAAACCTATCAACAATATCAACAACTACTATCAGGACGACACCCACCCCCACAGATGTTATTTTACTTTTAAATTAGACGTGTCAACAACGAGTAAATAACAGCACAGCAGAAACATTGTTGAAATGGATCCCAGCCGAGCAGTCTATATTATACTGAGTAGGTGGTTACCTGGGTCCAGGACTCTCTGGACAGGAGAGGGTGGGGAGGGGTCCTCAACAGGCTGATCCCCCCTGTGTCCTGCCTGACTAGACAGAGATATTAAGGGCACCTGAGGTGATGCAGAGAAAACATGCTACAGTTTATAAAAAAACACCTGATGCACATAACTAAGGAGATATTTTTCATAAAACATGAATTCTGCATTCAAATTACTAACCCAGATATTGATATCAAAATGTTTACCTGATTTATGAAGAGGTTCACCTCAGTGACCTGAAGAGGTTCACCTCAGTGACCTGAAGGTGTTCACCTCAGTGACCTGAAGGTGTTCACCTCAGTGACCTGAAGGTGTTCACCTCAGTGACCTGAAGGTGTTCACCTCAGTGACCTGAAGGTGTTCACCTCAGTGACCTGAAGGTGTTTACCTCAGTGACCTGAAGGTCTTTACCTCAGTGACCTGAAGGTCTTTACCTCAGTGACCTGAAGGTGTTCACCTCAGTGACCTGAAGGTGTTTACCTCAGTGACCTGAAGGTCTTTACCTCAGTGACCTGAAGGTCTTTACCTCAGTGACGTGAGGGTCTTTACCTCAGTGACGTGAGGGTCTTTACCTCAGTGACCTGAAGGTGTTCACCTCAGTGACCTGAAGGTGTTTACCTCAGTGACCTGAAGGTGTTTACCTCAGTGACCTGAAGGTGTTTACCTCAGTGACCTGAAGGTCTTTACCTCAGTGACGTGAGGGTCTTTACCTCAGTGACGTGAGGGTCTTTACCTCAGTGACCTGAAGGTGTTCACCTCAGTGACCTGAAGGTGTTTACCTCAGTGACCTGAAGGTGTTTACCTCAGTGACCTGAAGGTGTTTACCTCAGTGACCTGAAGGTGTTTACCTCAGTGACCTGAAGGTCTTTACCTCAGTGACCTGAAGGTCTTTACCTCAGTAACGTGAGGGTGTTTACCTCAGTGACCTGAAGGTGTTCACCTCAGTGACCTGAAGGTGTTTACCTCAGTGACCTGAAGGTGTTTACCTCAGTGACCTGAAGGTGTTTACCTAAGTGACCTGAAGGTGTTTACCTCAGTGACCTGAAGGTGTTTACCTAAGTGACCTGAAGGTGTTTACCTGAGTGACCTGAAGGTGTTTACCTGAGTGACCTGAAGGTGTTTACCTCAGTGACCTGAAGGTGTTTACCTCAGTGACCTGAAGGTGTTTACCTGAGTGACCTGAAGGTGTTTACCTGAGTGACCTGAAGGTGTTTACCTGAGTGACCTGAAGGTGTTTACCTCAGTGACGTGAGGGTGTTTACCTCAGTGACCTGAAGGTGTTTACCTCAGTGACCTGAAGGTGTTTACCTAAGTGACCTGAAGGTGTTTACCTCAGTGACGTGAGGGTGTTTACCTCAGTGATGTGAAGGTGTTTACCTCAGTGACCTGAAGGTGTTTACCTCAGTGACGTGAGGGTGTTTACCTCAGTGATGTGAAGGTGTTTACCTCAGTGACCTGAAGGTGTTTACCTAAGTGACCTGAAGGTGTTTACCTAAGTGACCTGAAGGTGTTTACCTCAGTGACGTGAGGGTGTTTACCTCAGTGATGTGAAGGGGTTTACCTCAGTGACGTGGCCAGCTGAAATCTCCAGCATTCTGCTGTTGTCTTCAGGTGAAGGAACAGCTCCGCAATTTTGGTTGCTCAGGTGAACCGGCCGGGTTGGGATGCGGTGCAGGTAACCATATCCAATGCCACAGCCTAAGCTGAGATCAAATAGACAATACTTTAATATATAAAACAGGCCGTATTTAACCAAAACCTCACATCTCCTTCCCCAAGTCTTACCTGCCCTCTCCCCCCCAAGCCCCATTGGGTGTGACCACCACCTCTCTGCAGAGGTCAGTCTGAGTGTTGTAGACCAGTAGCTTCAGAGGCCTGCCCTCGCTGCTTTCTATCAGCGAGAAGAAGTCCTCGGACTGCAGTCAAACAGTCACAGAATCAATACATTACTACAGTCCCAGTGTAATTACATTATACCTACATTATCACAGTCACAGTGTTAATACATTAAATCTACATTACTACAGTCCCAGTTTTATTGCATTACATAAACATTACTACAGTCACAATGTTATTACATTACATTATAGCTACATTACCACAAGCCCAGTGTCATTACATTACAGTATATCTACATTAACACAGGTCCAGGGTTATTATATAACATCTACATTACTAGTCAGGTTTCTGACCTCAAGACAGTACTGAAACGGCCCTGATTAAAGTTTTAAATGACATACGGCTGAATACTGATTCTGATAAAATAACAGTTCTGGTTCTATTAGATCTCAGTGCAGCATTTGACACTGTAGATCATAGAACACTTATACAGTGGGGAGAAAAAGTATTTAATACACTGCAGATTTTGCAGGTTTTCCTACTTACAAAGCATGTAGAGGTCTGTAATTTTTATCATAGATACACTTCAACTGTAAGAGATGGAATCGAAAACAAAAATCCAGAAAATCCCATTGTATGATTTTTAAATAATTAATTTGCATTTTATTGCATGACATAAATAATTGATCACCTACCAACCAGTAAGAATTCCGGCTCTCACAGACCTGTCAGTTTATCTTTAAGAAGCCCTCCTGTTCTCCACTCATGACCTGTATTAACTGCACCTGTTTGAGCTCGTTACCTGTATAATAGACCTGTCCACACACTCAATCAAACAGACTCCAACCTCTCCACAATGGCCAAGACCAGAGAGCTGTGTAAGGACATCAGGGATAAAAGTGTAGACCTGCACAAGGCTGGGATGGGCTACAGGACAATAGGCAAGCGGCTTGGTGAGAAGGCAACAACTTTTCAAGATGAAGTCAATCTACCTTGGTCTGGGGCTCCACGCAAGATCTCACCTCGTGGGGCATCAATGATCATGATGAAGGTGAGGGATCAGCCCAGAACTACACGGCAGGACCTGGTCAATGACCCGAAGAGAGCTGGGACCACAGTCTCAAAGAAAAACATTAGTAAAATCCTGCAGCGCACGCAAGGTCCCCCTGCTCAAGCCAGCGCATGTCCAGGCCCGTCTGAAGTTTGCCAATGACCATCTGGATGATCCAGAGGAGGAATGGGAGAAGGTCATGTGGTCTGATGAGACAAAAATAGAGTTTTTTGGTCTAAACTGCACTCGCCGTGTTTGAAGGAAGAAGAAGGATGAGTATAACCTGAAGAACACCATCCCAACCGTGAAGCATGGAGTTGGAAACATCGTTCTTTGGGGATGCTTTTCTGCAAAGGGGACAGGACGACTGCACCGTATTGAGGGGAGGATGGATAGGGCCATGTATCGCAAGATCTTGGCCAACAACCTCCTTCCCTCAGTAAGAGCATTGAAGAAGGGTCGTGGCTGGGTCTTCCAGCATGACCACGACCCGAAACACACAGCCAGGGCAACTAAGGAGTGGCTCCTTAAGAAGCATCTTAAGGTCCTGGAGTGGCCTAGCCAGTCTCCAGACCTGAACCCAATAGAAAATCTTTGGAGGGAGCTGAAAGTCCGTATTGCCCAGCGACAGCCCAGAAACCTGAAGGATCTGTATGGAGGAGTGGGCCAAAATCCTTGCTGCAGTATGATCTATGTAATTGCAAACAAAGGTTTCTGTACCAAATATTAAGTTCTGCTTTTCTGATGCATTAAATACTTATGTCATGCAATAAAATGTAAATTAATTACTTAAAAATCATACAATGTGATTTTCTGGATTTACTTTTTTTTTCTTTGTTAAGCACACTGAATTGTTTCGATGTTTGAATTGTGCTATATAAATAAACTTGTTTGCTAGTCTCGGTGTTATTGCATTACATGTACATTACTAGTCTCAGAGTTATTACATTATGTCTACATTACTAGCCTCAGAGTTATTACATTATGTCTACATTACTAGTCTCAGAGTTATTACATTATGTCTACATTCCTACAAGGACAGAAGCCATCACGGACGTTCACAACACAAGGAACAGAAGAGGAAAACCATCCATTTGAACTATTCATATTCATTAACATGATTTGAAATTTGGGGAAAATCTAGGGATCTTACTCTTACATCTTGTAAGACCTGGTCAGCTCCAACAACGTAGTCTTCATGCGCCTGCAAGCCAGCCAAGGCTGCCGGGGAATTAGGCTCCACGTCCTTAGAAAGAACGCACAGAGGTTATGATTACAGATTTTCCATTCCAAAGGAAAACCACATTCATACATATTTGAAATTCCCAGGGGTCTGCAATTTGGTGTCTGACATGTGACAAGCCACTATAACAAAGCTACACCAAAGACTCACAAGGACGTGCCAGACGTTCTCATTGGCTCCCTGGAAGCTGCAGAAGCGGACAGATGCCCCTAAGAGCCCCTGGCCCCCCCACATGTTGCTGGGTACAACCTCCAGCTCTCTGACCCGAAGGGCTTTGCTGCTCCACACCTCCAGACGCACCGGCTTCTCTACGTTGGCCTTCAAAAGGTCCTTCAGCAGGTCATTTTCTCTGTTCTGGAGGGAGGAAAAGGGGGCGGAACAGGTGAAGGCAGGAGAGAGGGAGGGAAGAGCGGAGCGGGGGAACATGAAATAAGAGATGGTAAATACAGCTGGAGACTTCAGAACACACACGTCGGTAAAGAGAACAGGAAAGCGTCTCCTGCCCGTACGAGAGGAGAGCTATCCATAGTAGTTTTATTCCAAAACTGACCCACCTCTATCTACATAAAAGCATTGTAATAGAACATTTTGATTAGTGAGCAAGGGATAAGGCAATTATACTGTAGAATATATAGGTCTAAATATTGTATGCTGTCTCAAATATGTGTATCACACAGATTAAATAAAAACTCACCAGTCTGGTGTTTCCTACCGAAAGGATGAAGTCAAAGAATGGCTCCAAACCAGCATGATGAGCCGGGGAGTTCACTTGGACCTAAAAGGAAACAGAATAGCCTAATAAATGACAATATTTTACGTTACCTTCTCTCGGCTTATGGTGATGTATTGCACCCTTGTGGCAAACAATAGAATTGCAGCTTGCACCGCGTACAGAATAGCACCCTATTCCAACTTGTCCAATGAAACGCGTGTGTATTTACCCACAAATAGCATGGCAATGTCACTGCAAAGGGCAGTGAAGTCAGGCCCAATATTAATACTGTAGCCAAAACGTAACCAAAATAAGAAAGTTAGTTTACTTGTCAAACGACAGTGAGACATACCATGGGGGCACCTCACCAAGCCATTAGACAGCGGAACGAAATCTATATCTCATTAAATGTAACTCAATAACCAAAAAGTTTCTGATATTTGCAACTGCAAAATAAAAAACCTATCAAATATGTATCAAACTGGCAGCCTTATTCTCAACTCTGCTGCAATATCATACTACAGTGTTTACTAGTCTGGCTACCAGCTTGACAACACCCTATGAAGGAAAAGAACTATTAAGCAAGTGCATATGAAGGAATGCATTGAAGCCTTTGCTGTGCAGGCCAACTAGCATTAGCAAGCTACTGTACCCCATGGACGTGGTATCCACTTGTTCTCCCATCGGATACTATTGAACTTTGAGTTATACCCATCGCAAGCAGAGCCGGCAACTCTGTCTTTTTTAAACTAATGCGACAACACTACTGTCACTGTGATAGTACTGTCATTTCTTAAGTAAATGCTGTTTTACTCAACGAGCTAGTAATATGTCCCTCCACGTCGTACGGAAGCTCTGTTAAACTGCCAGGCAAAAGTAATATATGAAATGACAGACGCGTCGTTAAAACTATCGGTGTTTGATTGGCCTTCCCTTCCAGGATGTTTTTTCCGTTGCTTAGCAACTGGAGACGCCTAAATTATGGGTCTGATTCTGCAGCAGTCTGCAGGCCGCACAACGCTGATTAATGAAAGCTACTGCCACTAGATGAATTAACATTGAATTATAACCTTACCAGGAATATATGGCTGACAGGTCCAGTGTGTTTAGTAGGTTTATAGCTACTGCGAAAACGTTTATTAACTACTGTAGCTCAGTTGTTTTACTTGGAGGTTATTTTGCCACGGTTGGTGTGGTGTCTTAGGCCGGTCTAGGTGATGTAGCCTAACGGAAACTTAAGTTGGGTAGCTAACACATGTTTGCGTTCATTTTCGGGTATTAATACAGTATAAATACATAGAAATATACAATTTCAAGAGGCCATGAAAGAGATGGACCAGGACGCAACCCTGTACCGAAAGATGGGCAAAGCCTATGTGAAGATTCATCAGTACAAACAGGTAATTCATACAGGCAAAACTGAATCAAAGATATTCCACACAGTTTAAGAACAACTAGTGCTCTTTGCTAATGTAAGACATTCACAATTTAAACTTTGAGAGCTACAGCTGTGTCTGTCTGATGAGTACCAGGCTAAGTTTCACTATTATCTTAGATCTTAGACCTGATTAGTATTTTAATCTGTCAATCACTGTAATGTTATTATTATTTCTGACCAACCTGTTCCTCTGTTCTCTCAGTCACTGTAAATGTTATTATTTCTGACCGAATTGTTCCTCTGTTCTGTCAGTCACTGTAAATGTTATTATTACTGACCAAACGGTTCCTCTGTTCTGTCAGTCACTGTAAATGTTATTATTACTGACCAAACGGTTCCTCTGTTCTGTCAGTCACTGTAAATGTTACTATTTCTGACCAAACTGTTCCTCTGTTCTGTCAGTCACTGTAAATGTTATTATTTCTGACCAAACTGTTCCTCTGTTCTGTCCATCTCATTGCACACCTGAGGAGTCAATGGGAAACAATAGTTAGAAAAGTTCCTCTGTTCACAGGATTATTTTCCAGGTATCTTTGATGTACTACGTTGTATCATATTATATGTGTTGTGTTTATCCAAAACCAAATAGGGGAGACATTCCCTCATACTTGCAAAGTAACATCAGCTATCCACATTCTATTCCTAGAGCCAGTGGTGTCCTAGAGGCTTGCATGGTGAAAAAACTAAGCACTTCAAGCTCCTAGAAACTGAGTTAGTAACTTCCCTAATTTCCATAATTCCAGACATTAACCCTAGTCTAATCTAGACTGATACCAGAGGTCAAAGGTTAATGCTGGGTTGTCCATCTTGATCAACAATATAAAGACTAGACAAAAACCCCACCAGACAAGACACACCCTCCCCCCCGCCGACCTTATGACCTACAGAGCTGTACAAACCCAGACGAGTTCAATACAGATTTATTCTGCTTCTGGCATTTGTTGACATTTACATGATTTAGCAGTTTATCTAGACCTCCTTGCAGCAGTGACAGCACACCGCCCCCTACAGGATGCACCATGCTTGTACCATGTGACATACAACCACACCCCCTAGTGGTACTGTCAAAACACAAACAGTTTGTAAAGACCTGACAGGCAGAGGCAGGCTGGAGATACTGTTACTGTTTGGCAAACGAGGCCTGTAAAAATCCCCCCGCCAAAATCTACCACAACAGATGGATTGAACTTTCTGGTACAAGGTTTTCTAGTTAAGCGACTGCATCATAGAGGCCAGGCTGAGGGCAGGGTTTAGATCAGGTGGTGTTTATTGTGGTTGACATGTGACTCCAGGATGACTATGTCACACCATGTCTTCGCCATGGAAACAACACAGGGATTCCAGAAGTTCACCAAACCACCACGGTCAGGGCATCCTGTGGACTTCAATGACACACACCACCTCAAGTGTGAAAAAACCCCAATAGCTTTAAAATGGAAAAGAAAAACAAGGACTCAAAGATTTAGGAAGTTTGTTTTCTTATCTATTTTTTATTTTGAAGGGACAGTTTACTGTCAAAAAAGGACTTGGATGAAATAAACTGCTTTTCACAGTCAGGCAGAGTGAAAATTAGAAGTAAAAAATTAAGCAGCTTGGTTTGCTCTCCAGTACCATTCAAGCAGAGAATATGTACAACATAAAAAGGCAAGAGTAAGAAACATTTTGATTAATAAAGAAGCCTAGGTACTTTACAGTAACAAAGACCTATTTGTTGCCATGACTTCATTGAGCTGTTTGGTATTTGAAAGCCCCTATCAGAGGATCTTAGCCAATAGAAAATACCATCAGATGGATCTTAACCATTAGAAACCCCTCAAACATTGTATTTCTAAAGTCAGTAGATTAAGTAAAGTTTACAATAGAGAACATACAGTGGATGGGATCATCAAGCGTCACTCTTCTAGGACCCTATAGGCAGGCTCTTGCATGACGTGGTTGGCAGAACAGCTTTGGGATGAGGTATGAACATCACCTTTAGAAGAGTCGTCCCTCATATTCATACCACCGTGGACATGTGGAAAAGGGAATTACTCTGGGGATTTTTGCATAACAAGACAGAACTAGCATAATATATGCAGTTTTATCCACAAAAACCTTGACATTTGATAGGTAAATGTACAATATCTTGTGAGTTCAGTCACAGCCACCTCATTCGAAGTACAATCATATGGATATTTTCTGAATCATTTAAATGTTTGTGGCTCTTCAAAAAAATATGCTTGGCCAAACTGGTGTGGCTATGAAAAATACTTTGAAATGCTGGAGCGCAAATCGCCTTCATAGTAACTATAAAGTTCTCTATAATTAATATATTACAAAGGTTTGAATATTTTTGAAATAAAAATGACTTAATTTGTCGTCTTTTCTTAATAAAATACTTTGTCAGTTCTACACATTAGAATTCTTTTTTTCAATCTACACAAATTCATTATAAAATATTAGTGTGATTCTCTATGGTTAACATTATAGGCATATAATCAACCAATAATAATAATAATAATAATAATAAATTTAGTAAATAGGTTACACAGTTCTCAGTCCCACAGTTAAAACAGAAACACTGTTACCAGTCTGGTCGACACAGCCAACACCTAAACACTAACTCCATCTCACTGTTATTGCTCACCAAGTCATCAATTTCATCATAACCACTGAAATATGAATAGGAAATAATTTAACCCAAAAAAACATGTTAAAATAGGAGAATAGATATTAAATACTTTTCCAATTGACTTTTCTTTAAAATCCCAGATTCCCTAATAGTGCACTAAAGTGGACCAGCGCCTGTTGAAAGGAGTGCACTAAAGTGGACCAGCGCCTGTTGAAAGGAGTGCACTAAAGTGGACCAGCGCCTGTTGAAAGGAGTGCACTACACAGGGAATCGGGTGCCATGAGACAGCCACTGACACATTAGAAAGGACTGGAAATATCAAACCACAGTGCGGCTTTAACATACGTAGGTATCCCCAGAAAATAAATAGAATATTGTCAAATGAAAGAAATAAATTAAAAAAAACATAGTAATAAAAGTAAATATAGATAACAATTATACAGCCTTTTCTGTTTTGAATACCAGCTGTAATATTCTTCAGCTCATGAATACCAAGCTTGATTCTAGCATGTAAAAGGTAATTGAGCTGCTGAATGGACCATAGAGACTTCACTTGAATGACAGAGACCCAGGAAAATATGGTTCACTCGTCACCAGTTTTACAGATAAAGTGCTGATCGCAAAGCTATCTGGGGGATTGTTGTACCTTAGAGCCTCAGACACCATTTTGGGGAGACAGGTTAAGAGGCCTCTGGTGTTCGGAGGAAAGGAGGCTGACCCCATTAACTCCAGTTAACCATGACTGGGCACTGAGCCCTAACGTAGCACACAGAGTTATCACCACCGTGTTGTGATTCTAGTGGGGGTTTTCTGTCAGGTTAAACCCTAGCGAAGCCCATCACTGATACCAGTGGCAGAATGGCCTGCTTCCCTGAGGCTGACAACCCGCCACGTTTAAAAATCCCCCAGTCACAGCCTCAATGAGGCTAATGACAACTAAAACCAAACATCAGGTTAATGCTAGCTGACTAAACCCCACCAACCTCTGGTTAATGCTCGGAGTCACTGACAAGCTAAACTCACCAGGTAACATTATAGTATTCTTCTTTCACTTTTGTTTTCATCTCACTTTTTATGTTTCCAACAAATGTTAGCTGCCATTTCATATACTAATAATTACAGACTGCTATGCTAACATTTGGAAGGCAAATATGGAATCTCAATAACAACAGGCAAGGAAGGATAATCAGTCTTCCAACAGCATTGTCTGTTTAATGGCCACCGCCCTGGACCCCTAACCCCTGACGGCTTCCTCCAACAGCTGATTGTCTGTGAACGTTGCGGGAGGTTCTGGGATAGATTCGGACAGACCAATCAGAGACTCTAGGAGACAGGTCCCGGGGTCGCTGGCTAGGGAGTGGCTGCTGGGGTAACTAGGCAACTGAAACTGGAAGAAGTTGTCCATGTGTTCGTAGTCTTTTAGGGAGCTGTAGAGAGACGAGGGCCCCAGACACGGAAAGCCATCGAAGAACTCCAGGTCTGACTCCGATGACAGGCTGAGGTCCATGTAACTGGCGGCGGTGCGGTCAGTGGAGGGGGAGGGGGTGTTGGGACGTTCTACAAAGGGGGAAGGGGGGTTAGCTTCATGGTGATGGAACAGACCGTTGGCTTCGTTAGCACTGTAGTCTAATAGTTCTGACACAGGCGTGGTGTGGAGGTCTTTCCGTTCCTGCAACAGCGCTGACTCCACATTGTCATTCTCATCCGGGAAGTCAGCCGTGCTAAACCCCAACACAGACGTGGACGACGGCTCCCCATTGTCATTCTCATCCGGGAAGTCATCCGTGCTAAACCCCAACACAGACGTGGACGACGGCTGCTGTAGCGTTTGGTTGGGGAAGCAGCGGTTGTCGTTGACAACGTGGTTGTTTATGTTGTAGTTGTCGTTGTCGACCTCGCTGAAGCGAAGGATACGCCTCAGTCCATTCTCGTCCACGTCCAGCAGGGAGCCACCCTCCTGGGAGTCCCTCTCTAACCCCACCCCCTCCTGGGAGTCATCACTCCCCCGGGAGGAGGAAGAGGAGTCAGTCATATCACTACCACAGCTGTTCTCCCCAACCGCCGCCAGCCCCGAGCTGAAGTGGAAGGACGGGCCATCGGTGATGGAGGGCAGGTCAGCCAGGGAGTTGTGGGTGGAGCCTGAGGGGGCGTAGCCTGGGCCAGACGTCTCTTCCAGCCTCTTCTCTAGTTCCAGCTTCATGATGGTGTGAATATAGTGAGTCTGAACTCGGCTGGAGTTGAACTCTATACGACCCTCAGTGTTGCCACAGCCATCCTTGGTGCAGCCGCAGGGAAACGTGGAGTGGTCCATCTGGACAGAAGAGTGGAGGGGAAAGTTAGTGCCAGGGGGACTACCTCAGACAGATGACCTTGTGGGCATGGTCATCGCTGAACTGAATGTGGAGTTACACCACTTTACACTGTCACTAAATCAAATGAACCTGATCAATATTTACGGTGTGATTGAGGTATGTCGTACCTGACACTAGATCGATATTTACGGTGTGCTTGAGGTATGTCGTACCTGACACTAGATCAATATTTACGGTGTGATTGAGGTATGTCGTACCTGACACTAAATCAATATTTACTGTGTGCTTGAGGCATGTCGTACCTGACACTTGATTCCAGCCAGGCTGCAGGCACAGGTCTCAGGCTCACAGAACCCCTGGCAGTCACAGCCACAGTCCTCTCGGGACACCCTGAGTTCATGGAGCTCCCTCTTCTCCTCCTTATCAATCTTCTTCACCCCTGCAGCTTTCAGAAGGGCGTGTCTCCGTCTGGAGGGGTAGGGCTGGAGGAAGGAGCTGCTGTCCAGGTTACAGCCACTGATGTCCACCTGGACCTCTGGTATGTCCTCCAGGGTGAGGCGGTCAGCCTCCTCTGACATCACTGTACCTCCCTTGGTTAGCTGGGACAGAACAGAGAGACGTGGGTGAGGATCCGTTTTGATGTCTGAAGACAGAAGCTTTTTCCTGAATGGTGTCTCTCAGGTGAATTACTGCATTAGAAACCAGTCCTCACCTTCTGCTTCAAGGCTTCCAGTTTTTCCTCACGGAGGCGGGTGAGTAGTTTTTCTTTGCGGAGGGTGCGTTGCGCCACAGCATACTCTGTCAGGGTGTATCTGCGTAGAGAGCTGTGCTTCTGCACCATGCCCAGGGAACAGCCTCCTCTGCTGGGCACGCTGCTGAAGCCCTGGCACCGCGGAAAGAGGAACACCGTCACCATGTCAAAGGTCACGTTGCCCCTCCCACACCGCACACGCTTGCCATTCTTCAGGATTGAGGTGGCTGGAGAGAGACGCAAAGACAGAGAGAAAGACAGAAAATAGAGAGGGCCGTTATCACACTGATCATAATTATTCAAAAATAACTCAAACCTTTCAAGGGAGCTCATGGGAGTTTTACTTCAACATGTCTTGAAGACAGATCTGCCCTGAAGGCAGAAAAGTATGTGATTGGTTGACTCAATGAGGGCAGGGCTTGCATTTCAAACCATCTGAACATTCCAGGAAGATATTTGATCTGGGTTAACGCTAATGTATTCCAACCAGCCCTTTCAACCCTTTACCATTTAATGTGTAAACTTCAATTGAGTGACTTCAGAGTTGGGACGTGTGTTCAGTGGGGACGTAAGTTTGACATTGATTCAACCAAGCACCTTAGAATTTTTCTTCAGGGCAGACCTGCCACCATTATCTGAGTAAGTAAAACCCCCCAACTACTTCCAAGGGACTGCAGTTGATCCACATTCTCCCCTTCTTCCACTAGGTGGAGTCTTGCATCATATAAATGACAAAGGCTGGTGGAGCATCAGTAACACACAACAGATGAGGACAGTGGGATCACAACACCAGAGGGAATTATATGAGGGGGGAGTAAATGGGCAGGGAGGACCGTTCCCAGGACAACCCTGACCAACTGTTATCCAATCACCTGCAGCCCAGACCAGTAGTGACAAACCAGAAACTTTGAGGTCACAGAACCAGAGAGGATACAATACTTCACCCAATCTGCAGTCTTGCGTTAATACATGACCTTAGCAGTGCAACATGCAAGAAACAATAGTCAATGGACCGATCTGACCACCCGCCACCACAACCCCAATGCCAAGACCCTTTACTCAAAGGTCAGGAACCAGGGGGGCTTCAATTTGTAACCCCAGTATGAGGGTCCGTAGGTGGGCCTCAACCAGTTTTCTCCTCCCCTGACCTGCCCAAAATTCTATAGGGGCTAGGGGGCCATAAAAGAGAATGAGATCCAGTCCATCTGATCGCAACAGGATCTCAAACAACACTAGTCACTGCCTCGTAAGAGACCTATCAACGCTGTCAAAGATCACAACAACTATCTCAAAACGATAAACCCCAAAGGGTCATGATCCAACAACCTTCACCCCTTATCTCACTGTTAGGCAGGAAGACGGGCCGGCGGCCAGACGGGCCGCACATGTGTGGGTTCTGGAGTGTCTTGGAAGCTCAGACAAGGCTCTGTCCATTCTCCCTGCTGTAATCTGCCATCCTGACAACAATCCCAACCCTACCCCCAGCTAATGACAAAGTCCCATAACCCCAGCAGACAGGCAGGCAGACAGGCAGGCAGACAGGCAGGCAGACAGGCAGTGAGAGGACAGCCAGACAGACAAAGAGAGGACAGCCAGACAGACAGAGAGAGAGAGGACAGACAGACAGACAGAGAGAGAGAGGACAGACAGACAGAGGACAGCCAGACAGACAGACAGACAGACAGAGGACAGCCAGACAGACAGACAGTGAGAGGACAGCCAGACAGACAGACAGTGAGAGGACAGCCAGACAGACAGACAGTGAGAGGACAGCCAGACAGACAGACAGTGAGAGGACAGCCAGACAGACAGTGAGAGGACAGCCAAGGTTCAGAACCCCAAGCTAATTCATTATTAATGTGTTGAGAGAATCTTTGGCTCCAGGGCTGGAAGATGAATGTATTCAGACAGATTGACAGAAACATTTCTAATGTTTTAATGAACAGTTAGTCTGCCTGAAGGCTTCCACCCTCTGGCTGTGAACCCAACCCCACCAAGAACAGTGGATCTCAAACCCCTCCTCAGGGCCCCCAACCATTCCATGTATTTCAACATTAAGAAACATCAGGTGGTCCCAGAGGAAAGATCTGAGTCCCTGAGCCAGAAAACAGTCAACTGGTGCCACATTTAGGTCAGGACAAGGATCTATTGGCCCGGCCCAACCCGTTTTAATAACGGCATTTCATTCACCTTCTGACATGGCACTGATGTCAGTATAGATACAGCGCTGGTTTATTGCCTGTGTGAGTGTGTGTGTGAGTGTGTATGAGGAGAGACTCACTGTGGCACTGTGTGTCTGGAGAACCAGGGTTGCTGGGCGTCGAGTCCAAGGAGTCCGAGTAACAGCTCTCCCCCTCCGAGTCCCAGCCGGAGTAGGCTGAGGAGGACAGGGAGGAGGAGGAGTAACACGGGTCGTCCTTGTACACCTCCTCAAACTTCCTCTTCAGAAGTCCACTCATGATGCCGCTAGCTAGCATGGATGATCTGCAGCAACACAGAGGACAGGAAGTGTTCTTAACATATTAGCATTATTAACACCTGAATTTCAAACTCTTAAAACATCATTTAAATCCTTTAAAACAAAGCAGTTGCACACTCAGTTGTTAGAAGGTCATAGCAGTAGACGGTCTCTGCCCTGACCATTGAAAGACACCAGAGACAATTACAGCAGTCTCTGTGGAGTACAGCACAGGCTGACTGCTAACAGTCTCTGTGGAGTACAGCACAGGCTGACTGCTAACAGTCTCTGTGGAGTACAGCACAGGCTGACTGCTAACAGTCTCTGTGGAGTACAGCACAGGCTGACTGCTAACAGTCTCTGTGGAGTACAGCACAGGCTGACTGCTAACAGTCTCTGTGGAGTACAGCACAGGCTGACTGCTAACAGTCTCTGTGGAGTACAGCACAGGCTGACTGCTAACAGTCTCTGTGGAGTACAGCACAGGCTGACTGCTAACAGTCTCTGTGGAGTACAGCACAGGCTGACTGTTCAATGGGCGGCAGTGTTCAGCCAAGCACAGCCACAGCCGAGATGGGGAGACAGGAAGTAATCAATCAGGCTTTAGCAGTACAAGTCAACAGTTACCCTTCACCCACTAACAGCCCATCAGCTGAGACTAAGCATTGATCCACAATGGAGGGTCGGGCGAAGCGGAGCCAGAAAACCCAAGAAAAACACAGCAGGAGATATTTCATCCCAACCATTTCCACATGCAAGACCTCCCTGCTAGCCTCATATGTTTACAGGCTAGGAAATCATAGTAGCGAATACAAGGTGTAGCCGGGCAGTGGTGAATTCGAGGTGTATTACGATATGTACAGCAGCTTGAAAGAGAAAAACGCATTTCTTATGCAACTGAACTACTGAAAAATGTAATCCAGAACACCTTTAGAGTCCGGGCAGCGAGGCAGGGCAGCGAGGCAGGGCAGCGAGGCAGGGCAGCGACTGCTCTTGCTTCAGCACTAAATGCAATCCATCCTTTAGGACTCAGAAATGCTGGACTGGACTGGGTAGGGGGGCGAGGTGGAGAAAGGAAGGAGCAGTGGGATGGGGAAGTGGTCAATCAGTCCCAACCCAGCGTGAGAAGGTGGAGGACAGGAGAACCGCAGGCTAGACGGGCAGTGCTTCCTTGCTAGCATCTCCTGACCACAGGAATGCAGGATGATGTACTAACCCCCCTCCCTTTCCCACACCTCCCTTCCTGACCCTCCCACAACCTCACTTCCGCACCCACCCTCTCTCCCTACCCCACCCACCCACCCTCTCTCCCTACCCCTCCCTCCCAATATATTTTCCAACAGAGCAGCCCATGCAGGGTGGTGTTTACTCAGTCTGCCCTCTTTGGATATTCACAGAATTCAACAGTTCCTGATTCACTTCAGAAAACAGTGTGTCTCAATCGAATGAAGGCCCTTTTCCTAGAGCGCTTCAGAAGACATATCCCATCATATACTTACACCTCGCTAAGTTAGTACAGTTGTCTGATCATTACTGGCACTGTCAACCAACGCATTTCTGGGAACAGGGTAGTGAGCCACTAGACCCCACTCAGAAAGATTATATAAATGTGACAGCGCGTGAGAGAAACTGGAAACCAAAGTGTTTGTTCAGCCAGCATTAATCAGGGACTGTACGTACCATACAATCTCTCCAGATACTACAATATGGAACTTCAAATATCAGCAGGGCAACATGCAATAGTCTTCATTTCAAATATTCTCATAAACATTGGAGCATTTGGTCATGCATGTCGGACAAAGACATAGGGACCAGGCGAAGGAGGGCCTCAGCGGGCCAACCAAAATACCAACGCTCTGAAGGAGGGACAAGCATGCAGCCTCGGCATACGTGAGGCATGTCTCTTATCTGGCCACATTACGCAACGTCAGCCCTGCAAACATCAGTCAGTCAGTCTGCAGTAGTCTGACTAGTAGATAAACAAAGCACCTTGGGACATACCAGTAGATAGCCTTTAACATTTATCCAATATCTGTTTCCATTTGTTATACCTGCATATATAAATCTATATTATATTGCATTGTTATTTAACAAGGTATGTCAGTCACGACCAGGCTAGAGGACAGAACAACACACAGAACCTTCAATAACACACGATCCCTCCATCAGAGGAAGCAGCTCACTGGAAAGCTGTTAATGACCTCACTGTAGAATTAGAGCTCAGCAAATTCTCATTCAAAAAAATAAATAAATGAAGTCTGATTGCCATTAATCAGCTCATCTGACAATGAAAAGGCCTTGACGAGCCTTCCACTCCAACCACACTACTTTAATTTACATTGAGCAGCATTAAAATCCACCTGGCTCTGGTTGCAGCATCTGTTGCAAGTCTGATCAGGACTAAATGCTCTCAGTTGCCAACACTATACCACTAATACCTAATCCACCCAGAACAGAGCAAAACCAGGGCAAGTGCCAGGAGCAGAGCCAGACAGGACACATGTCTCACCTTACAGTTTCACATCACATCACCCCCCCCCCCACTTCTCACCCCCATGCTATTTTCTCTTTTTTTTTTATGAAAACAAAGCTTTGAGCATCCTCTGGGGAGAGACGGCAAGAGGGGGAGGGAAGGGAGAGACACAGCCAAAGAAAGTCTTTAATTAAAGGCTGCCGCAAGAGACAGGAAGAACAGGAGAGAGCAAGAGAAGGGAAGGAGAGAAGGGAAAGAGAGAGAGAGAGAGAGAGAGAGAGAGAGAAGGGAAGGAGAGAGAGAGAGACAAAGCAGGCCCGTGGTGCTTTAAATGGGTCGTATTCTGCTGACTGACGGACTGCAGTGGGTCTACCTGACACATTGATTAGTTAATCTTGTTCAACAAGCAGAAACTGAGGCTGGAGGTTAATCCCTCCCTGCAGCCAGGGGTCGGTCTACAGGACAGGCTGGCATCCAACTGGAGCTTCTCATGAGGTCAGTCAAACACACAGACCTGACAAGACACCAGGGAGAACAACCACAGAAAACGTGAGTAGTAAGACAGAGGGAGGAGACAGGCAGGAGAGAAGCCGAGCCATTTATCAAATAACTTTCTCTCTATATGGCATTCACGATGTTTCAAACAGGGAATTTGTTTTAAGGTATCATTTGGACCAACATTCTAGAAATTATTCCACAAGCGGTTTAATCACAAAGTCCTCAACAAACCGTAGAAGACAAAGAGTTTACAGAAAGCTTTCAACAGCAGCCCTGCATATTCAAATCACTAGAAATAAATGGCATTAATGAAGTACCGTAGATACAACTATTTCCTACCTCATTTGACCCTGCCAACTAAAACTGCCTCCACCTCCTCTGTAATGGGTCAGCCTGTCTGAACTGCCTCCACCTCCTCTGTAATGGGTCAGCCTGTCTGAACTGCCTCCACCTCCTCTGTAATGGGTCAACCTGTCTGAACTGCCTCCACCTCCTCTGTAATGGGTCAGCCTGTCTGAACTGCCTCCACCTCCTCTGTAATGGGTCAGCCTGTCTGAACTGCCTCCACCTCTGTAATGGGTCAGCCTGTCTGAACTGGCTGTTGAAGCCAGAGAGCAGCAAGACAGGATGACTCCAGTCATGGTGTACTTTGCCCACTTCATTCCGCTCCGCTGCCAGTTGGTCCAGAACGTCCTCAGCTGTTGATAACACACAGCTGTGTGCGCGCGCACGTGCAGTGTCAAAGTGTGTTTCTATCTGTTAATCTGAAGGGAAGAGTAATTTGCATAGTAAACTGACAGAACCACACAGAGTGAAGGTTATGAAGCACTAACAACTAAGTGTGTGTATCATGGATTTATCCAAAGGCATACAGCAACAAGAAGCTTAATGACAACATGAACTAATGAAGACTATTTGGGCCAAATGTCACCCAGAACAGGACAACCAGGATTTATTTCCTTCAAACGGATCTACGATGACAGGGAAACCCTACTGACACACACACACAGTATTTGTCTTTCTGTCCTTGTTGGGACCTTTGACCTAACACAGACCCAAAAATCCATGTTCCCTATTTCCTAACCTTAACTATAACTTATGTCTTATGCCTCAACCGAACCCCACACAGAAACACCTTTGTTCCAGAAAGGAGGGGATCAAGGGAGAAAAGGAGGACAGTTTAAATAAATAACTGGCTGTCTCAGAAGCCACAAGAATTCCCTTCTGGCATTGAAACCCCACTGTGTCTGCAGTACTGTGGTCCCTCTTTCTTAAAGCTAACAATTACAACTCCCATTCCGCCGCGTGGCTGGGCAGGACTGAAGATCCCGGCATACTGAGACTCACCTGAGGAGGCTTTAAGCTGCACGTGGACCTGAAATATTCCAATCACTCGCAGGCATTTAATCTGGATGCAGGACGGACCAGTGACAGACCAGTGACAGACCAGTGACAGACCAGTGACAGACCAGTGACAGACCAGTGACAGACAGGCTGCAGCACTCTGAAGAGGGAGGTACCTCACTGCCACAATTATATATCCAGCTGCCAAGTCTGTGGTACACTGTATCCTGGTCAAGTCTGTGGTACACTGTATCCTGGTCAAGTCTGTGGTACACTGTATCCTGGTCAAGTCTGTGGTACACTGTATCCTGGTCAAGTCTGTGGTACACTGTATCCTGGTCAAGTCTGTGGTACACTGTATCCTGGTCAAGTCTGTGGTACACTGTATCCTGGTCAAGTCTGTGGTACACTGTATCCTGGTCAAGTCTGTGGTACACTGTATCCTGGTCAAGTCTGTGGTACACTGTATCCTGTTCTACCAATAAGAACAATCACTAGGAAACACTGTTCTCTGGGAGAATAGACAGAGGTTTCCTGAGTCCTGTCCGTGGACAGCAGCTGAAGGCAGCAATGGCCAGAGGCCTCAGAACAGGTAGAGGTTCCCTCACGAGTCACACAAACAAAGCGGTCAAGAAGGGGGTAGTGTGTTACGTTATCCAACCCCAGACGTCATAGTACTGTTATAACTCTGCATCCGTTCGTCTGAGCCACCTAATCAAGGGCCATTTCTAACACACAGAACAGCCAGGAGTTCCAGAAGACAGGTTTGAAGCCTACGGAACAACACATTGACCATGAGAAGACCCTAAAGTGGTCCAGCACCAGGAAGGAGAGCCAGGGGGGAATGATTGGTCCGACCCATTACATCACCCTGTCTCTGATGGCTCCTACTGCTGATTAACATCTCGGCTGGTCAAAGCTTTTTCTTTACATGTCTATTTAAAGTCAATACACATCCATAGCAGAAACCACAGTTCTCGTTTACTAGCAACTCCTCTTGATTTGATGTAGGCCTACTTTTAATGTAAAATGTCCTTGAATGGTGCCCAGAAAATGTATTTTATAAATAGAAGTATTAATTTAAATTGTGCTTTGAAAGATATGAATAAGGCCCGCAAGGCCCCAGTATGGGGAAGCTGAGGCATGATTTCACAGGAGAGAGAAGCATGTTAGTCTTCTCTAAAAACTAAATGTTAAACTAACTAGCTGCTCTGGTTGGAGAAATTAAACAGAAAACAGTTTCTCTTCAACAGCACTTATCACACACACACACACACACACACACACACACACACACACACACACACACACACACACACACACACACACACACACACACACACACACACACACACACACACACACACACACACACACACACACACACACACACACACACAGTCTGTGTTTGGTGTGTCCAAGTCAGTAGTTGTCTGGGTCTCTTCATGGTACCTCCCTGTAAGGAATGCTGAGAGAGGGACCAAACAGATGGAAGCCCTGTTACCATGTGGGCACATGCACACACGCGCAAACACACATATACACTCACTCCCAAAGGAGACCCTCTCTGGCTCTTGGACACAAAGCCGGGGTCATTCTGTGACCAACAACATTATCTAAGGACAGGAGACATGCTGTCTGAACACACTAGTCTCAATCTCTCTGAGCTGAAGAGCTGGTGTGTGTGTCTGTTAGACAGCTTCCTGTGGTTGTGAAATGTGCTCTACAGTACACAGGAAGTGGCTATTTAAATAATCAACATACTGCCTGACTCTCACATCTGGCTCCAGGTGTCTGTCTCTGTGTCTGTCCAGATATCAGAATGTCGTGTGTAAATTAGTGTTTCCAACTACTGTACTCAGGACTGTAGTTAACACACTTAAATACTAGCTGGGTGTGGGAAGAAGAATGCCAAATACATGGCATAGACAACAACACAATGAATGCTGTAAAACACCAGTATGTTAAATATCCTTAGTAGAATTTAGTGGATTAACCCAGTGAGGCCTTTTTAAACGCTTAGTGAAATGTCAAGAGGAACTTCCTTAACCACAATGAAGTAAGCAACTGTAAGGATATGAACTGAAATACTCATGATGACTGACAAATCAAAATATCATTCATAACAAAGTTGCCAAGTGCAATAGAACCTTGCACTTGCGCAGCAACGGAACGCGAGTCTCATGCTCCCGTGAAGCGGTCTGGCGGTAAACAAAGGATCATTGAGCTCCACAGTAATAGCTGGAGAACATGATTCATTCCTAACATGATCCAGGGAGGTGGCGCTGGAAACGATATACCAGTAAACATATTGCACAAACTGCTGGCCATCATACATTCATAACCACAACACCCCACCCCCCAAGATTAAACAATGAATGAGTTCCATTGCCCCAAGTGGCCTCTGAATGCCCCTGATAAACCCGCACATAAATGTATGATTACGTGGCCAAATGAAAAATCAATGCCTATTCCAACAGGGTAACAATGTGATCAACACACTTCAGCATTCCATTTAAATAGCGCAGGCTACATGTTGATATCTCTCAACCATTGAAAGACGTGATTATCAGTGACAAGCCTCCTCATGTTGACACGATCATTCCTCCTCGTGATTAACGATAATTGCTATGACAACATTTCCATCAGCTGTGAGCAGCGCGTGCAGTAGTGGCTGCCTTCAGGAGTCGCTCCAGAGACCATCGCGCCCCTGAAGGTGAACTAGACCAGATATTTTATGTGGTCTACTCAACAAACTGAGGCCAAACCAACAAAAACACCTACACCCATTAAAAAAAAAAGATAACCACAAGTATCCTAGTATGTGCGTCAACAATTTGGGGTATATAAACCGTTCACATTGAGCAAACGAAGCCTAACGACAAATAAAGCAAAACAGTTGAGCGCTGTCTGGTCTGACTACAATCACATCCAGCAGCAAACAACCAACCAATTTATAATACTCACCTGTCCAGAAGGCGTAATTGCAAAAACAGGGTATAATGACCAAACGAACTTGTCTCAGAAAAGTAGACAATTAATAGCCATAAATGATAGGTCGGATAGAGAAAAATGCGACAATTAACAAAAGGGTAAGTATTAACTATACTATCAACTATGGTCATATTTAAATAACTTATATTTGGATATAATTTCTAGTCTATATGTGGCCTGAAACAAAATTTAAAAAAACAATAAGGAGAAAAAATATTTACCGCCACTGCCGTTTATATGCAATGGTGACGTAGGGAAAAGAACATCCAAACTATTTGGCTTGTCTCCTCCCCTGAAGCTTTAACACATACATTACACACAGCACGGTGTTAAACAACCCACAGCGCACCGTTACTCACCAAGAATTCAGGTATCCGATCACCATTAGTGAAAATATGACCATCAGCCAATAAAATATGTATAATCCAAGCGACACAACCGCGCTTTATCCTCCGAACAGTCCGCTCGCTTTTGTCTCTGATATTGTAGGAGACACGGTCCGTACCAGCCGAAGCGTTTCCCTTGTGTGAGCCAGACTGCTTGTCAGCGCAGCCTTTTCGTCAGTGGAAAACTCCCTCCTGGCGTGTGACGCAGGCGGTGACACACGGGGAGGATGGCCTGCCCACGCTGCTTCCTGCCTTCCGAGCGAGCGAGGTTCACAAACACAGACCCAGGACAGCAACACAGTTCGAGACATCCAAATAATGAGCACATGTAACGAAAACAATTTGAATTAAAGGAAATAATTACATTTGAATGCTTCCTTCCCCCAAACGGAGAGTATACAGTGGCAGACTACCCAGTGCAGTGATAAATCATGGAAGCCGAGACTTTTTGCAAAAATTTGACAAATAATAATAAATCATAATTAATCTCTGTTTTTATATTTTTCCTTCAAATTGTTAGTGACCGATTATCTACCTGAGACCATCAGATGAAGTAAAACAGCTTCCCTCTGTCTCAGTATGTGTAGCCCACGTATCTGATGCTGTTTGGCCGACAAGAGTACGGCATGTTGTTTGTACATTTTGATTAAATGAGTTAGCATTTGGCCTCCCTTCTTAAAAAATAATTAAACATCGTTGAGCTGAACTTAAGTGTGGGTAGACGTGTCCAAATGAATAAAAAACACCTCAATACATTTTGGAGTTGGCATTATCCTAATCACATCAGATTCAAAACGTCAATAAAGCAACATTTTGTCCGTCTTTCTGCAGTACTGTCAATAATGTTGATGGGCCCGCTTCGTGGCATAACGTACCTCAACCCATTCTCGGCAGCCGGTGATCAAGGATCTTCCCACGGCAGTGAAGTTGGTGACTCTGATTTGTGATTTCACTTAGGCTAATTCATCAATTAAAGCCTACATTGTGCAGCCGACACATTCAAGATCAAGCCAATATGCTCACAAACAGAAAACGCATGATGGACAGTCTCATTCATTGCACAGAACGGACACCTCAATGTGTACGTTACGCAAAAGACACAGTATAGTTCACTGGCCTGTTTCCAAATAATGTGTCCTGAACTGCGATGTGAGGTGTCGTGTATCCTGATCTCTATCTGTCAGGGTGTTGCTGAGTTCCCGTGAAGGGAGACGTCTATCTGACTCAGGTTAATACGAGCTGGTGACTCAGAACGTTCTGGAAAACATTGTTTGCAACACTCTCTCTGGCACTCTCACTCCCTGTCTTGCTCACGCACGCGCGCGCGCACACGTTTACTCAGCAATTGAAATGGGAACACCGAAGTTGTCCTTACAACAATCTACTTCAACTAATCATAATCCTAAACTTAACCTTAACCTCAACCTAATTCTAACCTTAACCTCAACCTCAATGATGTCAAATGAGGAGATTTCTGTCCGGGTATTATAGTTAGGTTAGAAACTCATATTTGAGACAGCTTCACTAGCTTGTGGAGAAAGTAGTCTAGCGTGTTTCCCAAAGCTCTCCCCGAGGGGCAGAAGTCACATTTATGGGCTCAATTTGAGAGGTAGCACACCTGATTCAACCTGCTGTTACACTGGACAGCTAACCCTCTTGCCTTTGACTACCGCCTGCTCTGGGGTACCACCAATGTGTGAAACGTCCTGATGTGCCAGAGTAGAGGTTCAAGAACACTTGGCCTAGGCCAGAATTTGGCCAATGTAATTGTCTCTTAATGAAAACAGTTGTGTTATTTCTAACTGGTTACACCATTAATGACTTCACATTACCATAATAAAAGGTGTTTTTCTACATTACCATAATAAAAGCCTTTTGAGCTATTGGAACCTAATAGTTTCTGGGGGCACTCAGCAGGAGATACAGTACTATTTATACTGAACTGACAACCTCTTCCATCACCTCTTTCTCACTCACACGCACACACACACACACACACATGCACTCACGTACACACGCATGCACACACACACACACACACACACGTACATTTTAAGGACTCTATTTGAGACCACAAATCAAATTTACAATTCAGAAAGGACTTTAATAGTGGAATATTTGGCAGTTTTTTGTTGGTTTACAGATTACCAGACCAAGAGATCGGGAGCTTCTCAAAAGTTCTGCACAGGTGCAGATATGTGAAATGTCAGCACTACTTGAAATCCATGTGCCCCAGGCCACTGGTACTAGTTAAATAGATGGTGTTAGGACACTGTAGCATAACCTTCTTGAGCTTTTTACCTACTGGCACACTGTCAAGTTTTCTCCTTATGAAAGAAAAATGTGGTGGTAATTTTGTTTTAAATTAACACCTTGTTCTTTGCACAATTTGGGGTGTTCCCCTAAGCCATCGAGAGGCAGCATAGACCCTCCCACATGTTGAGTGGTCACAGCAATCGAGAGGCACCTTAGACCCTCCCACATGTTGAGTGGTCACAGGAACCAAACAGACCTCATTGGCTAGAGTTGCAACATGCTAGAAATTATAAAACAAAATTCCTGGTTTTCCAGAGATTAGAGTTGGAGGACTTCTGCAATCCAGAAGAAATCTACTGGATAGGAAGGATCCGTCATTCAGGACAGGACATTTATTGAAAGTTCTTTGCAACCAAAATTACAGCTCCTGAGAAAATTTTGAGACCACTGCACTCACTCAAAACCTTCCTTTTTGACTTTTTTGGAAAGGAAAGAAAAAAAAATCTGGAGCTGTATACTGTCTGCTCAGACTAGACAACCATGATTATTGACTTGTTCCCAGATATTATATCTTATGTTGGTATTGCGCTTCTGAGCAGTTAGAGCTGTGTAAAGGAGTGAATGCAGCAAGCACACACACACACACACACACACACACACACAGAGTATTTGTCTTTGTGTCCTTGTTGGGTCCTTTGACCTAACACAGACCCAAAAATCTATGTTCCCTATTTCCTAACCCTAAACTTAACTGTAACCTCAATCATTTAAATATTATGCCTTAACCTAATCCTAAAACCTAACCCATAATGCCTACACCTAAAACGACCTCTAACATTAAGTCCAGTAATATGCTTTAGGCTAAACCGAGCAGCCCGGCGCCGAACATTTGTTTATCCCCAGTGGGGACGTTTCAAAAAACCTTGTGAGGTTGTTTATGTACACAGACTTGGTTTGCTGAGATTTGAGGTTCTGACTGTTCTCCGCCAAAGCCCTAGGCTGAGATTTGAGGTTCTGACTGTTCTCCGCCAAAGCCCTAGGCTGAGATCTGAGGTTCTAACTGTTCTCTGCCAAAGCCCTAGGCTGAGATTTGAGGTTCTGACTGTTCTCCGCCAAAGCCCTAGGCTGAGATCTGAGGTTCTAACTGTTATCTGCCAGCACCCAAGGCTGACAGGTGAGGTTCTGATGGTTCATCTACTAAGTCCTTTGAAGTCTCCAGTCACACAGAAAGTCTTTTGAAAAACAACAACGAGATCCAGGGAACAGTGGTGCTCACAATGTCTTCCCTCAATGTCCAAGAAAAGGATCTTTGGGGGAGTAACTGGGGGAGGGGAGCCCCGGTGCCATGGTCACTGAATAAGTCCTGAATACATTAAAGCCTTTCTCTTTAAAAGTGTGCCAAAGAGTTGGCTGGGGAAGACGCCCTTCCAATAGCACAATAATGGCCCTTAATTCTTTCCATCTGCGCAGCGAGGAAGGGCCGTGACTGCACGTGCTGGGTGGAGAGACTCGCAGTGTATTATGGTCATCATAAAACTGCTCCTACTGAGAATGACTGAGCCTGTTGAGGAGCTTCAACGACACCGACATCAGTGAACAGACCTGGTTGAAAATAAAGATCAGACAGCATTTCAGTCTGTGTGAAGAGAAGTGATATGATTTAAAATATTTGAAATGTAGAGAAGAACTGAAAGTAAAAAAAAACCTCAGTGAAACATTTTGGATCTACAGCGCTGGGCCCTTGATTTGTATTATTAGGGCTGTGCTGTGGGGAGTCACTAAAACACTACCACACGACTACACTACTATACCACTAAACCACTACACCACCACACTACTACACTACTGCACTACTATACCACTACACAACTACACGACTACACTACAACACCACCACACGACTACACTACTACACCACTAAACAATGACATTACTACTCCACCCCACGACTACAGTACTACGCCACTACACCACCATACTACTACACTACCACACGACTACATTACTATACCACTACACCACCACACGACTACACCACTACACCACTACCCCACCACACTTCTACACTACCACACTACTATACCACTAAACCACTACACCACCACATGACTACACTACTATACCACTACACCACCACATGACTACACTACTATACCACTACACCACCACATGACTACATTACCAAATCACTAAACCACTACACCACCACATGACTACACTACTATACCACTACACCACTACCCCACCACACTACTAAACTACCACATAACTACACTACTATACCACAAAACCACTACACAACCACATTACACCACACTAATACACAACCACACAACTAACACTACTATACCACAAAACTTCTAGACCACCACACTACTACACTACCACACAACTAACACTACTATACCACTAAACCACTACACCACCACACTGCTACACTACCACACGACTACACTACTATACCACTAAATCATTACACCACCACACGACTACATTACTATACCACAAAACCACTACACCACCACTCTGCTACACTATTCCATTACTACACTACTACACCACCACATTACTACACTACAACACTAATTACGCTAATTATGCAAATTTGCATATGTGAAATCAAATAACTTTTCCTAGTTTGAAGAAGGGATAGCATAAACTGCTAAAACGTAAGTTGGTTTCGTGTCTGTAGCTTGAACGGTTCAAGAGCTACAGCGTAATAGTTAATTCACTCTAATTACGCAAAGTTGCATACGTAAAATAAATAAACGTGTCAGTACATTAAATGGAAGCACTCAAAACTCTTGAATGAGAATCAGTTTCATGTCTGTAGCTTGAACAGTTGTAACGATATAGCCTAATGGCTAATTAATGCTAATTACGTAAATTAGCATATATTAAATCGATAAACGTTTCCTAATATGAGGTAAGTATGACCTAAACTGGTGTAAAAAAGTTGGTTTCGTGTCTGTAGCTCGAACGGTTCAAAAGATATAGCCTAAGTGCTAATTCATTCTAATTACGTAAATTAGCATACGTAAAATCGATAAACATTTCAAAATTTGAAGTAGGAATTACGCAAATTAGCATTTGTAAAATCAATTAATGTTTCATAGTTTGCAGTGGGGATAGCCAAAACGTGTGAAACAAAGTTGGTTTCAAGTCTGTAGCTCAAATGGTTCAAAAGATATAGCCTAATAGTTAATTAACGGTAAATACGCTAATTAGCATCCTTAAAATCAATAACGGTTTCATTATATGAACTTGGAATAGTGTACACTTTTGAATGAGAGTCAGTTTTTTTTCTGTAGCTCAAACAGTTCAAAAGATACAGCCTAAAAACAAATTAATGCTGAATACACTAATCAGCATAGGTAAAGATACAGTCTAATAGCTAGTCAACATTAATTATGCTAATTAGCATCTGTAAAATCAATAAACCTTCCATTATATGACCAGGGCATAGGCTAAACATGTGAAACAAAGTTGGTTTCGTGTCTGTAGCACGAACTATTCAAGAGTAATTCTCAGATATATCCTAACGATGTAAATTAGCAATTATACAGTCAATTTTTTATAAACATGTAATGGAATTCTTATTTAGTACAGCCTCAAAAAATTGTTATCAAAGGTTGATTGGCCCTAAAGCATGAACATTTTGAATTGAAACCTCTCTATTACTTTGACCCTCATTGAAACACATGTTAATTTATGCAAGATTTGAATGTTAATTATTACAAAAGTAAACATAGTATCAAAAATCTGAATACAAGCAAATCGAGACTGAACATCTTGGCATTGATTTGGACTTGATAGCTTAAAAAATTTAGGAGGAGATACGTCTAGAATTATTAACTTTTTTACCATTCAAGTCTATGGACACTTTTTCCCCATTGAAATACATTGGTGGCTCTTTTAAATATTGATATAGTTTAAAAAGCATAATAGCTATCAAAAAGATCTGCTCAAGCATCCCGAGTTCGAGCATGTGGGACGTTTTGGAGTTGATTTCGTGTTTATAGCTTTTACAGTTTAAGCTGTAAGAAGTATGGGAGATACCTATAGATGTGCTTTGCTTTTGGCTAGCACACCTAATAATTGTATACTTTCAACTATAACATGTTTACCATAGAGTGTTCAAGTAACTTAATTAGCAACTCAGTTTGTAATTTCTTTGGGACTCGTTACTTTGTGCAGTACATAATTTTGCTCAAGGCCAGCTGACTTCTCCACAACAAGACCAGAGCTGAAGAGAACAAGTGTTTTGTAATCTTTATTTTGACTCAAGTTAAAGGGGATGGATGGGAGTTGAAGAGAGGAGCAGAGAGAGAGAGAGGGAGAGAGAGAGGGAGAGAGAGGGAGAGAGAGGGAGAGACAGAGGCAGAGAGAGGGGGAGATAGAGGGAGGGAGAGAGGGAGAGAGAGAGGGAGAGAGAGGGAGAGCAAGAAAGATGGAGTTAAGGAGAAAGAGTTTAAGAGAGGGAGGTAAAGAGGGAGAGAATGAGAAAATTACTAACTGAGCAGTTGAGAGAAGCACAGAGATTACTAACTCCTCTGACCATCCCCCTCTCAAAGGCTGCTTGTCTGGTTCAGCCAATCACAGCATAGCACTGTTTTACTTGGAGACGAAAGAATCTGTGTAGTGAGATGACATCATCAGTTGCCCAGTAAAGGAGAGGTCACTTCTCTTTTATTTTTTTCTCTTTTTCTTTTCCTCCTCCTTCTCTTCTCTCTCCTCCGCTCTCCTCTTTTCTCTCCCACCCTCTCCCCTCTCTCCTTCCCTCTCATCTTTCCTCTCCATTCCTCTCCCCTCTCCCCACACCTTTTTCCTCTCTTCTCGCCTCCTATAAGGACGAGCGGAGAAATCCACTGTGTTTTCCTGTAACTCTTTTTGCACCATGGATACTGAGGGATACTGTAGTTCTGCAGCCTGCCTGCAACAAAGAAATGTCTGTTGTCAACGGTCTACCTCCCCTCAGCCTTTCTTCTTTGAAACCGTCACTCTAGTCAGAAAAAACAGATTGCATTTAATTTATATTATACACCAACACAGCGCTGTTATGTCTACATTAAATGTTTAAAAAATCTTATAGATAGTTTTATATAATAATAATTTATTTGCAAAGCAAAACTTTTCAGTATAAAAATATAGTCTCAGAATGCATAATATACAGTAGATGTGCTACAATGTCAGCTGACCTGGATGTGTTATAAGGCCAGCTGATCTAGATGTGTCATAAGGCCAGCTGATCTAGATGTGTAATAAGGCCAGTTGATCTGGATGTGTTATCAGGCCAGCTGATCTAGATGTGTAATAAGACCAGCTGATCTAGATGTGTAATAAGGCCAGCTGATTTAGATGTGTTATAAGGCCAGCTGATCTACATGTGTAATAAGACCAGCTGATCTAGATTTGTTATAAGGCCAGCTGATCCAGATATGTAATAAGGCTAGCTGATCTAGATGTATTATAAAGCCAGCTGATATAGAAGTGTTATAAAGCCAGCTGATCTACATGTGTCATAAGGCCAGCTGGTATTTGTAGACCTGTCTTAAGGCCAGCTGGTATCTGTAGATGTTTCTTAAGGCCAGCTGGTATTTGTAGACCTGTCTTAAGGCCAGCTGGTATCTGTAGATGTTTCTTAAGGCCAGCTGGTATTTGTAGACCTGTCTTAAGGCCAGCTGGTATCTGTAGATGTTTCTTAAGGCCAGCTGGTATTTGTAGACCTGTCTTAAGGCCAGCTGGTATCTGTAAATGTTTCTTAAGGCCAGCTGGTATTTGTAGACCTGTCTTAAGGCCAGCTGGTATCTGTAAATGTTTCTTAAGGCCAGCTGGTATTTGTAGACCTGTCTTAAGGCCAGCTGGTATCTGTAGATGTTTCTTAAGGCCAGCTGATATCTGTAGATGTTTCTTAAGGCCAGCTGGTATTTGTAGATGTTTCTTAAGGCCAGCCAATATAGATCTGTCTAAAGGCCAACTAAAGTGCAAGATGTGCCTTATAAGCCCCAAAAGTCTGAACAGCCCTGAGGCTGTCAGGAAGGGAGTTCCAGAGGCATGCTCCATGGAAGGAAAAGGCACAGTCCCCCATTGTTCAGAGCTGGGTTCTTTCTCTTATTGAGCAGGTTTGCGTGGCTGGACCATAGGGGTGTGGAGTTTTGTTGAGGGAGAGTAGCCTAGATTTTATAGTTAAGCAGAATGCTATGCCTTTTGAGCCTTGAGGGCACGCAGGATCATATCCAAGTACATTATCTGACAGTGTCGGTAAGAAGAGGGGTGATGCAGCCTTATTTTAACGGTACATAGATTTGACAAAATACTTGTTAAACTAAATAATGAATACACTATCATACAGTTGCTGTGTCACAAGTGTAGTTGGAGAAGGAGCCGGTCGCAGGAGTTTGAGGAAGAAATTAGTTTTATTACCTTGGTTCAAACAGCGTATTATAAACACACTGAGCACGACATTATTGTTTATTGTATTTCACTACCTGAAAAATATCACCTTTTATTTTTCGTAACTGGAAAACCAAATTGTGTTGATAGTTTACTCCTCCCTCCCCATCTGAGCCCCTCCTTAAATCCTTGGTACTAATATATAGTGGAAACAGGAAAGTCTAGAGCTAACATTAGCATAAATCACCCAGTCAATATATAACCTCTGTCTGTCTTGTCTCTCAATCAATATATAACCTCTGTCTGTCCTGTATCTCAGTCAATATATATCCTCTGTCTGTCCTGTCACTCAGTCATTATATAAGCTCTGTCTGTCCTGTTTCTCAGTCAACATATAACCTCTGTCTGTCCTGTCTCTCAGTCATTATATAGTCTGTCCGTTCTGTATCTCAGTCATTAGATAAGCTCTGTCTGTCCTGTCTCTCAGTCAACATATAACCTCTGTCTGTCCTGTCTCTTAGTCATTATATAAGCTCTGTCTGTCCTGTCTCTCAGTCATTATATAAGCTCTGTCTGTCCTGTCTCTCAGTCAACATATAACCTCTGTCTGTCCTGTCTCTCAGTCAACATATAACCTCTGTCTGTCCTGTCTCTCAGTCATTATATAAGCTCTGTCTGTCCTGTCTCTCAGTCAACATATAACCTCTGTCTGTCCTGTCTCTCAGTCATTATATAACCTTTGTCTGTCCTGTCTCTCAGTCAACATATAACCTCTGTCTGTCCTGTCTCTTAGTCAATATATAACCTCTGTCTGTTCTGTATCTCAGTCATTATATAAGCTCTGTCTGTCCTGTCTCTCAGTCATTATATAAGCTCTGCCCGTCCCATCTCTCTCTGACTTTGTGCATATCGGGCTGGTGTTTGTGTGTGTGTGGTGTGTGTGTGTGCATGTCTTTGACTGTGGGGTTGAAAGACAGATACATCTTTATGCTGCTTGTCCTTGGCATCAATGACTGTTCATAACAGAAAGGATCTCAGCGGAGCGTTCTGCAGGGTTATGGGTCCATGGTGTGTTGTAGCCCCTGACATAACTGTATTGATTAGCTCTGAGATGGTGTGACAGTGGAGGCTTTCTCCCAAATGACCCCCTGTTATCCGTGGAATGCACCACTACTCACTAGACACTGCACCCTATTCCCAGCATTGTTCACTACTTTTCAACAGGCTCCTGTAGGAAAACTAGTGCACTTGACGGTGTCATTTGGGCCACACAGAGGGACGCTAAGCATATTAACCCACAGACACGGTCAATCTCTGGCTGATTTACTGGGTAATTACACATTCATTAATAATCAATATAGGCTACACTGTTCTCAGAACAGTCAGGGTAAGGGTTAATAGTGCTGGCATGACTTGTAACGGAGTAAAACACCATACTGTGTATCAGTTAGAGACTGGGTACAAAATGCCATCCTGTTCCTTATACAGCACATTACATTGGACTGGAAACCACACAGAGAATTCTAACAACCTGGCTGACAGCATCATAATAAACCTGTTCTCATCAGAGTGGAAGGAACAAGAAACTGATACTGAAGTGGAAACCCCTTTAACCAGCGTCACCCTGTCTCTCTCTAAAACACACCCAACACACACACACACACACACGCACACACACACACACACACACGCACACACACACACACACACACACACACGCACACACACACACACACACACACACGCACACACACACACACACACACACACACGCACACACACACACACACACACACACACACACACACCCAACAGCACACACACACACACACACACCCAACAGCACACACACACACACACACACACACACGCACACACACACACACACACACGCCCAACAGCACACACACAGACACACACACATATACGCACACACACACACACACACCCAACAGCACACACACGCACGCACGCACACACACACACGCACGCATACACACACACACACAAAATACTAACACAAACCCACACATAAAGTGAGAAAGGAAACCACAAACACTGCAAAGTTTCCCTTCTAACCAAACCCTTCCTCCTTCCATCTATGCAGAAATCACATGTACAAAGAGCAGCTTTTCCTTTTAATCGTCACATGGAGAGGTGGTGTGGAGAGGAGTGGAGAGGAGTGGAGAGGAGTGGAGAGAGGAGTGGAGAGGAGTGGAGAGGAGTGGAGAGAGGAGTGGAGAGGAGTGGAGAGAGGAGTGGAGAGGAGTGGAGAGGAGTGGAGAGAGGAGTGGAGAGGAGTGGAGAGGAGTGGAGAGAGGAGTGGAGAGGAGTGGAAAGGAGTGGAGAGAGGAGTGGAGAGGAGTGGAGAGAGGAGTGGAGAGAGGAGTGGAGAGGAGTGGAGAGGAGTGGCGAGGAGTGGAGAAGAGTGGAGAGAGGAGTGGAGAGAGGAGTGGAGAGGAGTGGAGAGGAGTGGAGAGAGGAGTGGAGAGTAGTGGAGAGAGGAGTGGCGAGGAGAGGAGAGAGGAGAGGAGTGGAGAGAGGAGTGGAGAGAGGAGTGGAGAGGAGTGGAGAGAGGAGTGGAGAGGAGAGAGGAGTGGAGAGAGGAGTGGAGAGGAGTGGAGAGGAGAGGAAAGGAGAGGAAAGAGGAGTGGAGAGGAGTGGAGTGGAGAGGAGTGGAGAGGAGTGGAGAGGAGTGGACTGGCCAGTGAGAGAACATTCCTCTAATGATAGAGGAAGGGTAACAGACAGAGAAACTACTTAAGAGTTCTCTGCTATTGTTTGTGTCATTAGACATAACCTAGTTGTTGTCTACAGTTAAGTTTGATTTGGTTCTGGTCTGGACAGGTCTGGTCAAGTTTGAATGAGGTTATAGTCTGGGTCTGATTGGGCCCAGGTCTGATCTTGGTCTGGTGTTGTCTGACGAGTCTGCACTGTTATTGATCTAGAATGGTTTGTTGTGTTCTTGGTTTGGACTGGAATAAGTCTGGTCTGGTCCGGGACAGAATTGTGTCGTTAGTAACAGTCTTCTGTTACTATGTCTACTGAAGGGCCTCCATTCTATAGACATTCTTGTATTGTTTGTTCAGGGCTTCCCAGAGGGGTTTATGGTGTTAGAAAAAGACATAGAATTTGATAGTATACAGATTTACTCCCACACATTAATGACTAGTAAACACACTATTGACTAGTAAACACACTAGAGACTATTCAACACAGTAGTGACTAGTAAACACAGTGACTAGTCAACAGATTTGTGACTAGTAAACCCATAAAGTGACTAGTAAACACATTATTGACTAGTCAACACAGTAGTGACTAGTAAACACAATAGTGACAAGTAAACACAACAGTGACTAGTAAACACATTAGTGACTAGTAAACACATTATGGCTTAGTAAACACAATAGTGACTAGTAAACACAATAGTGACAAGTAAACACAACAGTGACTAGTAAACACAATAGTGACTAGTAAACACATTATGGCTTAGTAAACACAATAGTGACTAGTAAAAACACATTTGGGACTAGTAAACACAATAGTAACTAGTATTTGTGACTAACCCTCTAAGCCAGAAGCCCCTGCAGTCATTCTGCTAACCCTGACCCTAGATTTTAGCCCTGACCCTAAATTTAACCCCAACCCTAGAGTTTTACCATAAACCTAGAGTTTAACCTTAACCCTAAGTTTAACCCTAACCCTAGAGTTTAACCCTAACCCTAAACATAGAGTTTAACCCTAACCCTAGAGTTAACCCTAACCCTAAACATAGAGTTTAACCCTAACCCTAGAGTTAACCCTAACCCTAAACATAGAGTTTAACCCTAACCCTAGAGTTAACCCTAACCCTAAACATAGAGTTTATGTAACGAGGACGTGCATGGAGGACGCGCGCCACCCCTCCCGACATGGTGTTCGGCGCGCGTCATCGCCGGCCTTCTAGCCACGCCGCTCCTCCTCCCACGGCACTGTCCTGTCTTGTTATTGCACACACCTGGTGTCCATTCCCTCATTAGATCGCATATATAAGTTCCTGTGTTTCTGGCTGTCTTTGTGTGGTATTGTTCTATGTGCGGTGTACGTTTGTATCTGAGCTGTCTGCACGCTTGTTTTGCGCCTGTGCGCCTTAGAGTTACGCGTGCTTTTGTTAATATATCTATTGCTATTTGAAACTACCTCCCTGCGTTGGCTCCTTGTTTCACGCACCTACACCGGTTACAGTTTAACCCTAACCCTAGAGTTAACCCTAACCCTAAACATAGAGTTTAACCCTAACCCTAGAGTTAACCCTAACCCTAAACATAGAGTTTAACCCTAACCCTAGAGTTTAACCCTAGCCCTAAACATAGAGTTTAACCCTAACCCTAAGTTTTAACCTAACCCTAATTTTAATCCTGATGCTAGAGTTGAACTCTTCTAGCAACCCTCAATGAGCTATTAACTAGGTCACCATAGAGAGGGAAAGGGGAGAAGGAAGACAGAGAACAAATGAGAGAATGAGGGAAGACAGGAGGAGAGATGAAAGAGGAGAGGAGGAGAAGAGGATTGAGTAGGGGACAGGAAAGGAGGAGAGAGGAGATGAGGAGAGGAGGAGAAGAAGGGTGTTCCAGGGTCCATAGACCAGCAACATGGACAGGTAACACAGACAGGTAACACGGACCTGGAGGAAGGTTTCCAGGGTGAACAGAGAAGAATGGGGAGGGGCCAAGTCACAATCAGCAGGACATCGCAGAAAGGGGAGGAGCAAATTACACACACAGCTAATGGGGTGTTCATGACCCAGGTCTATATGTACATGTTAGGACCTGATGTGCACACAAGTTTTGTAATACCTGAGAAATTGGTCCCCACAAGGTTTTGTGCCTCATCCCTAATGGGATTTTAAGGCAAGAGGTTAGGTTTAGGGAAACACTTACAATTGGTTTGCTTTAAGGTTTCCCATTACTGGATGGATGTAGGGCCGAGTTCACTGACACAGTCCTGTTATAGGACAAAAAAATCACTGTCAAAAGAAAAATCTGTTTAGCTCGATTTTTTTGTCCTAGACAAGGCTCTAATTAGTCTAGAAGATAGAGACCAGCCAATAACAGGCAGTCTAGATTTAGAGACCAGCCAATAACATGTATTCTAGAAGTGAGAGAACAGCCAATAACAGGCAGTCTAGATTTAGAGACCAGCCAATTACAGGCAGTCTAGATTTAGAGACCAGCCAATAACATGTATTCTAGAAGTGAGAGACCAGCCAATAACAGGCAGTCTAGATTTAGAGACCAGCCAATAACAGTCTAGATTTAGAGACCAGCCAATAACATGTATTCTAGAAGTGAGAGAACAGCCAATAAAAGGCATTCTAGAAGTTAGAGACCAGCCAATAACAGATAGTCTAGAAGTTAGAGACCAGCCAATAACAGATAGTCTAGAAGTTAGAGACCAGCCAATAACAGATAGTCTAGAAGTTAGAGACCAGCCAATAACCGATAGTCTAGCAATTAATATAAATGGCATTTATTCATTCCAATGAAATGGAATTTTCACTGGATTTCAGTGTCTTATCCATGAAAAGTACTGGTAAGACAATCAAATTATATTAAAATATATAAAGTGTAAATTATGATAGAAAATGAAAGCAGGAAGTTTAGGAAAAAGTTTATGTTCTTATTGCTTTTTGAGATCAGATTTCATCACAACAAGGTCCTCCCAAATATATCTTTCAAAGAGGAATGTTGGAACTTAACTGTCTGGGATAAAAACAGTTACAAACACATGAGCTGTTGATGGAGGTTTCCAGGAGTACTGGGGTGTTGACGGAGGTTTCAGGGAACACTGGGGTGTTGACGGAGGTTTCAGGGAACACTGGGGTGTTGACGGAGGTTTCAGGGAACACTGGGGTGTTGACGGAGGTTTCAGGGAACACTGGGGTGTTGACGGAGGTTTCAGGGAACACTGGGGTGTTGACGGAGGTTTCAGGGAACACTGGGGTGTTGACGGAGGTTTCAGGGAACACTGGGGTGTTGACGGAGGTTTCAGGGAACACTGCGGTGTTGACTAAGGTTTCAGGGAACACTGGGGTGTTGACGGAGGTTTCAAGGAACACTGCGGTGTTGACGGAGGTTTCAGGGAACACTGGGGTGTTGGCAGAGGTTTTTGAGAATACTGGGGTGTTGGCAGAGGTTTTTGGGAATACTGGGGTGTTGGCAGAGGTTTTTGAGAATACTGGGGTGTTGGCAGAGGTTTTTGGGAATACTGGGGTGTTGGCAGAGGTTTTTGGGAATACTGGGGTGTTGGCAGAGGTTTTTGGGAGCTGGCTGCATGATGGTAGTTCAATTTGTTTTTTAATAAAAGGGTTGAATTTTTGTAAAAGAAGTGGAAATTATCAAATATGGGTCTAGAGGATGACCATTTTATTATTATTAATATAATTATTCTGATAATTATCATTACTGATCTAATTCTAGTACATCATAATTGTGATTATTACTATTTTTATTACTTTCATTATAGATATTCTTGTTTTACTATTCTTGTTCTGGAGGATGTTATTTTCCTAGAGGTTGTTGTTATTCATGTCCAGATTAGACCCAGTTTTGGTCAACAGATTAAAGGGGAAGAGATCAAATGTCCGGATGGCATGTGACTTTGTTATGGTTGAATTAGTGCTCATGTGTGTCTATCACCACTCTGTCACATAGAGATTATCTGATGTCACGAGTCACTCACATCCCTAGTTCTGGAAATCCTTTCAGGCTATCCCTGTTGATGAAGTGTGTAGGTAAGATCATAGACTCCCTCCCGGTCATGGAACCCTAACCCATGGGAAAGCAATCATTCAAACATTTATATTATTGGAATCATGGTAAAACAATCATTCAAACATTCATATTAATGGAATCATGGTAAAACAATTATTCAAACATTCATATTAATGGAATCATGGTAAAACAATCATTCAAATATTCATATTAATGGAATCATGGTAAAACAATCATTCAAATATTCATATTTATGGTATCATGTTAAATGATTTAGTGATGAGCATGATGGAATAATGAAATGAGCATTATTTTCGACATTTGCTTTTAAAATATTGTGGTGTTTTATAATGTCTTACACCAATTATATTTTTGCATTTTTATTTATTCTCATTCAACTGAATTTACAATTTTATATATTTGTTTTTTATCTCTTAGCATGATATGGCATAGTTAATTGTTTAGTCTCTCTCTCCCAGACAGCAATCAGCTGTTTTAAGGTCAGTTCATTTACATGAAATTGGTGTGATGCAAAGGCTTTAAAATGTGTTGAATAAATTTAAAACAAGCGAAAGAGTTGTTGTTACCTCGTCCTTTATGTACATTCAATGGAACAAGCACGTCTGGCTTTAAGCTTGCTCTTTTATATCTTGTTTACCTGCTGATCATGAAGTTAGAACTTATTGTCTGAAGGACTGGAGAGTTGTGGACAAAGAGTTGTAACTGTTTGTTAAATATTATAATTTCATTACTGTTTCAAGGGTTCTATTCTGAATATTTCCATTTCATTACTGGTTTAAAGTATTCTGAATATTTCCATACTGCGTCCCAAATGTAAACTGTGTTCTGTGTAGAAGGGTTTATTCTGTCTTAAATCCCACCTCAAACACATTACTGTGTTAACACACATGTAAACAAGGAGATTGGAAGCATCAATAGAGGATCAATAGAGGATCAATAGAGGATCAATAGAGAATCAATAGAGGATCAATAGAGGATCAATAGAGCTTTACTTGAAATTGTTCTGATGATCTGCAAAACTGTAAGTCACAAGATAAAAATCTAAAAGATAAAAATTGTTACCAAAAGAAACACACTCAGTGCCTCCTTTCAGGGTAAATGGACAGAGTACTGTAAACTCGTTTTCCACTTTTGGATATTCACACTATAATAGCTTCACTATATTTATTTTACTAATTGGTGAGACAGTGCAGAACAAAACCTCCACTTGAAATGTAAAATAATAAAATTAAATAATGCCAACATTACACTGTGGGAGGCAGTTTAGACTGAATGAATGATGAATAAACAATATTGTAAAATGGGAGGGGAGGCAGACATACCAGGTGACTGAGGGGAGACAGAGAGACCAGGTGACAGAGAGACCAGGTGACTGAGGGGAGACAGAGAGACCAGGTGACTGAAGGGAAACAGAGAGACCAGGTGACTGAGGGGAGGCAGAGAAACCAGGAAACTGAGGGGAGGCAGAGAGACCAGGTGACTGAGGGGAGAGAGAGAAGAGTGAATGCTTAATCCCAGCAGCATCTGTCCGTCAGGCATTAATCAGTACAAGCAAAAACACACTGTTTTGTTGCTGTGTGTGTTTGTGTGTTATCTGCCTGTTAGTTCTATTTATTTCATGCATTACTCCTCATCTCTGGGTTGGTACCGACTCCTCATCTCTGGGTTGGTACAGACCCTTCTTCTCTGGGTTGGTATTGACACCTCATCTCTGGGTTGGTACTGACTCTTCTTCTCTGGGTTGGTACTGACTCCTCATCTATGGGTTGGTACTGACACTTCTTCTCTGTGTTGGTACTGACTCTTCTTCTCTGGGTTGGTACTGACTCCTCATCTATGGGTTGGTACTGACACTTCTTCTCTGGGTTGGTACTGACACTTTTTCTCTGGGTTGGTACAGACTCTTCTTCTATGGATTGGTACTGACACTTCTTCTCTGGGTTGGTACAGACTCTTCTTCTCTGGGTTGGTACTGATTCCTCATCTCTGGGTTTGGCACTGACTCCTCATCTCTGGGTTGGTACTGACTCTTCTTCTCTGGGTTGGTACTGATTCCTCATCTCTGGGTTTGGCACTGACTCCTCATCTCTGGGTTGGTACTGACTCCTCATCTCTGGGTTGGTACTGACTCTTCTTCTCTGGGATGGTACAGACTCTTCTTCTATGGATTGGTACTGACACTTCTTCTCTGGGTTGGTACAGACTCTTCTTCTCTGGGTTGGTACTGATTCCTCATCTCTGGGTTTGGCACTGACTCCTCATCTCTGGGTTGGTACTGACTCTTCTTCTCTGGGTTGGTACTGATTCCTCATCTCTGGGTTTGGCACTGACTCCTCATCTCTGGGTTGGTACTGACTCCTCATCTCTGGGTTGGTACTGACTCCTCATCTCTGGGTTGGTACTGACTCCTCATCTCTGGGTTGGTACTGACTCTTCTTCTCTGGGATGGTACTGACTCCTCATCTCTGGGTTGGTACTGACTCCTCATCTCTGGGTTGGTACTGACTCTTCTTCTCTGGGTTGGTACTGACTCTTCATCTCTGGGTTGGTACTGACTCCTCATCTCGGGGTTGGTACTGACTCCTCATCTCTGGGTTGGTACTGACTCCGACATCTCTGGGTTGGTACTGACTCCTCATCTCGGGGTTGGTACTGACACTTCTTCTCTGGGTTGGTACTGACACTTCTTCTCTGGGTTGGTACTGACTCTTCTTCTATGGGTTGGTACTGACACTTCTTCTCTGGGTTGGTACTGATTCCTCATATCTGGATTTGGCACTGACTCCTCATCTCTGGGTTCGGTACAAACTCTTCATCTCTGGGGTTGGTGCAGGTGTTTCTATTGACCTCCCCCCACACCTCTTTTATGCATTAATGCTGTCTCAGCTTTCTTGTTTACACACACACAAACACAAACACACAGACGCGCATACACACACACTCTGTCCTCAGTCCTCTCCGTCCTCTCATTCCTCTCCATCCTCTGTCCTCTCAGTCCTCTCCATCCTCAGTCCTCTCCGTCCTCTCATTCCTCTCCATCCTCAGTCCTCTCCGTCCTCTCTGTCCTCTGTCCTCTCAGTCCTGTCCATCCTCAGTCCTCTCTGTCCTCTCTCCTCTCCTCTATTTGCCATCTTCTATAAATGCTGCTCAGTCTCCCTTTCTCTCTGAGTGCTAAGTGAGTGGAACCTGTCCTCTCTGGGCAACCAGGTTTGTCTGTGACGATCTGCCTCTATGACCAGGTTGTGCTTACTGAGTGTATATATTGTCCATTTCTTTCACAGTTTTCTGTCACTCAGAGTGGTCAGATAGTCGGTCATAGTGTGTTGTCTTTGTAGAGCCAAATTAAATTTAAGTTAACTTTGAGATTATGTAATATTTTCTCAATAGTTAACATGTTTTTTGTTTTGTTCAGAGAAAATGTGTACGTGGCAGATTGTCTGAGTTGGTTTAACAGTGGTTTATGAATTTAGCCACAGTATTAACTTGATATAATGGCAGGACTGAGGGTCGCTTGTGTTGTAGAAAAGTTTTTCTCGCCAATATTTTCAAACAACTCAGGAATTTGTGAATTCAGTAGTAGACTTTATTTATTAAGGTAATAAAACTGTACTGATATGCAGATCAACCAACCCATGTTGGTCTGCAGAACAACTAACTTCCAAACCTCGGAAACACACTTTTATACAGTGTGGTTATACAATGATATTAGCTCCTCCCATTATGCTAATTTCCAGATGGATCCTTCTCCAATCTTCTACCAACCCTCTGGGATCCGCCCCCCAAACCACTGTTGGTGGCGTGATGGTGACGTGATTTCTCTCATCCTCCCAAGATTTAGCCAAGAGAGTCAAGGACCTTCTGTCCTCAATATGAGATAACAACAACCACTCATTTTACTATCTTCATTAATTATGGATATTGGCCTAACTCTGCCCTGCATCATTTTGGGTATTATTTGTGTTCTAAGAAGTATTTAAAATCTCTGCGTGCAAGATTTAAATTGGATGATTGTCCCAAAAAAATTATCCAAGTCCTGATTGCTTTATGGTCTGGTTAACTTGACCGAATTCTCAAATGTTTTGCCTCTGTGGACATTCAGCCGATGCTACGTGTATGTAATTTTACAATATTCCGAAGATGGAAAAAAGCATCTCTTGAAAGATATTTTTTATGTTCATCAAAGGAAAAGTCAGGGTCGAGGGTAACGCAGAGGTTTCTCACAGTTTTTTGGGATTCAACCATAAAACCATTGAGGTTCACAAAACTCTTTGTTTCCCTAAAACAAGCATTTCTGTTTTTTGTTCAAAAGCAAGAAGTTCTCCGTCATTCACTTCCTAATATCTGAAACTCATGCTTCCAAAGTAGCAAATTTTGGGGCTTCTCCATGTTTCATCAAAATATACAACTGTGCCATCAGCAGAACAGTGAAAATGTATATTGTGATTTCGGATGACATCACCAGAGGCAGCATATACAGTGAGAACGTCTGTTTGGGAATCTCTTTTCCAGTAATGTGTTGCATGCTTGCCATGGCTCTCTACAGTTGTAATGCATTTCTGCCTGAATACTGTGTTTTTTTTTAAACTAAATAACGACACATTGCCATAGGCTCAGTGTCAGACGTCTTAATGAAGTTGTTGTTAAAACAGATGTCAACTGAAATTGTGATATGATGCATTAGACCATTTGTACAGGGAGGAGAATTCAATGGGCATGATGTTTTCATCTGTGAACAACCTTGTTGTACCTTTACATGGGCATGTTTCGATCCTGCCTGGAAAAGTCACAGAAATATTTTCCCTGCGTTGGCTAGATTGGAAAGTTAACTGTACCATTAATGATCCCCACACTTTCATTGGTTCAATTGAAGATTTAAATATATTAAATATTGAGCCATGCTTTAATTGTTAAGTCAATATGGATTTGCATTTTGATAGCTTTAAAGTCTTTCTTGGTTTTTCTTTCAGTTCGTTGACTGCCAAACCGAAGTGACCTGTCAAGCTTATTTTTAAGCCTAGATAATAGCTTTATTCTCTCTTTCTCCCCTCCTGACTCTACCTCTAACCACCCAGAGATAGTTTAGGAGACAGGAAACAGTAGTTCAGTTTTTCATTGTAGAGAAATGTGTGGTCAGTTTAAAGCTTCATGGATCGGTTCCACTTACTGCAGTTGTCATGTAAACATGATGAGGAAGTCTTATCGCTTATCAAACGATCACTGAAATCCATCACACGTTTAGTTTGCCTACTGAGTCAACCGGTTAACATGGGCCTTCACTATATTCTCCCATTCCTTGTCAACCCAAAAACCTATAGAACTCTGCTGTCTGTGGTCTTAAGTTGTTCCTTCAACACCATCTTCCCAGAACAACTACAACACCATCATCTCAGAACAACTACAACACCATAGATATTATTATTGTTTACAGATAAATCCAGATTATATTTATTGTGGGGTGTAGCACAAAATTCTAGGCCCTGTACATAGGCGGTCTCTGAGAACCCCTCCCCACTTCATTCAAGATACAAACATTTTCGGAGGGCTATGAACGTAGTACCCCTTTCCCACACGGTCTGACGCCACTGACTGTGGCAGCCATAAACACATTTGCTTTCTGTTTTTTGTGGGATGTCACCTGCTAGATAATGTTTTAACAGGTCTCATGGTGTTGTAACAGGGTCACATTAATGTTGTAACAGGTCACATGGTGTTGTAACAGGGTCACATTAATGTTGTAACAGGTCACATGGTGTTGTAACAGGGTCACATTAATGTTGTAACAGGTCACATTAATGTTGTAACAGGTCACATGGTGAAATGCCTTATAAAATGCATTTCCGTTGCTCATATTGTGGTTTATTTCCTACGGGTTTTGTAATGTAACAACAGAAAATTTAACATATATGAAAAAAATATTGTCCTTAAAGTTTATTTCACATTTATTGCTATATAAGAGGTGCATACAGTATTTAATTGAGATTACACAAAGCCAGAGAGAATTCTAACAAGTAATATTTTGACAAACAACATATATTTTTACAGTCTCTTCTCCCCCCCACTTTACGCTGCACTTCCCCTTTCTGCCCCTTGACCCTCCTCCCCCTCCTCCTCCTTACTCTCCTCTCACATTCCCCTTGACCCTCCTCTGCTCCTCCTCCTCCTTACTCTCCTCTCACATTCCCCTTGACCCTCCTCTGCTCCTCCTCCTCCTTACTCTCCTCTCACATTCCCCTTGACCCTCCTCTGCTCCTCCTCCTCCTTACTCTCCTCTCACATTCCCCTTGACCCTCCTCACCTCCTCCTCCTCCTTACTCTCCTCTCACATTCCCCTTGACCCTTCTCACCTCCTCCTCCTCCTTACTCTCCTCTCACATTCCCCTTGACCCTCCTCTGCTCCTCCTCCTTACTCTCCTCTTACATTCCCCTTGACCCTCCTCACCTCCTCCTCCTCCTTACTCTCCTCTCACATTCCCCTTGACCCTCCTCTGCTCCTCCTCCTTACTCTCCTCTCACATTCTCAATGTCAGCTCTCAACTGACTACAACATACACTATACTATTTACACATGTCCTAATATAACCATGTCCTCATTGACACTCCCTAATATAACCATGAGTTACATGAGTAACATGATGACTGACTAAAAATAGAAGTGGGTTCTAGAATAGCAGTAGGATGGATTAGAAGGAATGCTACATGGACTCTGGACACATTGGAACACCCCAGGCCACAGGGCTGAGTTTAAATGGAGTTACTGAGGAGTTATTTGGGGACCAGGGCTAATTGCAGACTGGTGAGGTGTTTTGGGGACCAGGGCTAACTGCAGACTGGTGAGGTGTTTTGGGGACCAGGGCTAACTGCAGACTGGTGAGGTGTTTTGGGGACCAGGGCTAACTGCAGACTGGTGAGGTGTTTTGGGGACCAGGGATAACTGACATATAGGGGAAGAGTTTTTATGTTGAATGCACGATCAGATCAAGACCTAAAATCCTGTGTTTGGCTTGTTGTTGTTTTTGTCCATCTCAGTTAGTCAGTCAGTGTCACTATAAATGACAGGACAGAGTTAGGAGTGTAATTCTGAGCTGCTTCTGCAGGATCCAATGGAGTCCTTCTGAATTAACATGAAATACATCTTGTCCTGCAATTTTTTTTCCTATATTTACTGCACAGACCATACTGAAGACAGACGGCAGGCAGTTTAGCTGGTGTGATTGGCTCCCTCCATTGCATGCACTCATGACCCGAGCGGCAGGTCAAACTGCCCCAGTCAAGACTAAAGTAAAAAGGCCTTTCTGTGACTAAGTGATAGAACTCACCAAAGATTCATAAAATTGTGATGATACCTTGTAAAATGTATTTCCGTTGCTCATATTGTGGTTTATTTGCTACGGGTTTTGTAATGTAACAACAGAAAATTGAACATATATGAAAAGAAAAAAAAATCACTAAAGTTTCTTTCACATTTATTGCTATATAAGAGGTGCATACAGTATTTAATTGAGATTACACAAAGCCAGAGAGAATTCTAACACAAGTAATATTTTGACAAACAACATATATTTTGACAGTCTCTTCTCTCCTCCCCCACTTTACGCTGCACTTCCCCTTTCTGCCCCTTGACCCTCCTCCCCCTCCTCCTCCTTACTCTCCTCTCACATTCTCATTGCCAGCTCTCATATATTAACACTATTAACACCATATGACCCATTACACTATTAACACTATTAACACCATATGACCCATTACACTATTAACACTATTAACACCATGTGACCCGTTAGACTATTAACACCATGTGACCTGTTACAGTATTAACACCATGTGACCTGTTACAGTATTAACACCATGTGACCTGTTACAGTATTAACACCATGTGACCTGTTACAATATTAACCCCATGTGACCTGTTACAGTATTAACACCATGTGTCCCACTACACTATTAACACCATGTGACCTGTTACACTATTAACACCATGTGACCTGTTACAATATCCCATGTGACCTGTTACAGTATTAACACAATCTGACCCATTCACTATTAACAGCATGTGACCTGTTACAGTATTAACACCACGTGACCTGTTACAGTATTAACACAATATGACCCATTCACTATTAACAGCATGTGACCTGTTACAGTATTAACACCATGTGACCTGTTACAGTATTAACAACATGTGACCCATTACACTATTAACACCATGTAACCTGTTACAATATTAACCCCATGTGACCTGTAACAGTATTAACACCATGTGACCCACTACACTATTAACACCATGTGACCTGTTGCAGTATTAACACCATGTGACCTGTTACAATATTAACCCCATGTGACCTGTTACAGTATTAACACAATATGACCAATTCACTATTAACAGCATGAGACCTGTTACAGTATTAACACCACGTGACCTGTTACAGTATTAACACAATATGACCCATTCACTATTAACAGCATGTGACCTGTTACAGTATTAACACCATGTGACCTGTTACAGTATTAACACCATGTGACCCATTACACTATTAACACCTTGTGACCTGTTGCAGTATAAACACCATGTGACCTGTTACAGTATTAACACAATATGACCCATTCACTATTAACAGCATGTGACCTGTTACACTATTAACACCATGTGACCCGTTACAGTATTAACACCATGTGACCTGTTACAGTATTAACACCATGTTACCTGTTACAGTATTAACATCATGTGACCTGTTACAGTATTAACACCATGTGACCTGTTAAATTATTAACATCATGTGACCTGTTACAGTACTAACATCATGTGACCTGTTACAGTACTAACACCACGTGACTTGTTACAGTATTAACACCACGTGACCTTTTACAGTATTAACACCACGTGACCTGTTACAGTATTAACACCACGTGACCTGTTCCAGTATTAACACCACGTGACCTGTTCCAGTATTAACACCACATGACCCATTACACTATTAACACCATGTGACCTGGTATTTACATTATGCTTTACTTAACCCAGAGCAAATTTGATTTGGTTTATAACAAAACCTACGGTTGCAAATAACTGTCCCTTATTTTTGAGAAGAATACATCATCATCTCATCTCATCTTCATCCGCTAACCCGGTATTGGGTCGCGGGGACAGCAGCTCCAGCAGGGGACCCCAAACTCCCCTTACCCGAGCCACATTTGCCAGCTCTGACTGGGGGATCCCGAGGTGTTCCCAGGCCAGTGTCGAAATATAATCTCTCCACCTAGTCCTGGGCCTACCCCGAGGTCTCCTCCCAGCTGGACGTGCCTGGAACACCTCCCTAGGGAGACGTCTTGTGGGCATCCTTACCAGATGCCCAAACCACCTCAACTGGCTCCTTTCGATGCAAAGGAGCAGCGGCTCTCCTCCAAGTTCCGCATGGATGGCTAAGCTTCTCACCCTATCCCTAAGGGAGAAGCCAGCCACCCTTCTGAGAAAACCCATTTCAGTTGCTTGTACTCGTGATTTTGTTCTTTCAGTTATGACCCAGCCTTCATGACCATAGGTGAGGGTAGGCAAGAAAATTGACCAGTATATCGAGAGCTTTGCCTTCCGGCTCAGCTCTCTTTTCGTCACAATGGTGCGGTAAAGCGAATGCAATACAGCCCCTGTGGCTCTGATTCTCCGGCCAATCTCCCGCTCCATTGTCCCCTCACTCGCGAACAAGACCCAGAGATACTTGAACTCCTTTACTTGGGGTAACGCCTCATTCCCTACCTGGAGGAGGCACTCCATCGGTTTCCTGCTGAGAACCATGGCCTCAGATTTAGAGTTGCTAATCCTCATCCCAACCGCTTCCCTCCCCACCCTGACTACGCCTCGATATCCTGTCCATAAAAGTTACAAACAGGATTGGTGACAAAGCGCAGCCCTGGCGGAGGCCAACCCCCACCTGGAATGAGTCCGACTTACTAACAAGAACCTGAACATAGCTCTCAGGGATTGGATAGCCCTCAGAAGGGACCTCCTCACAACATACTCCTGCAGCACCTCCCACAGTATCTCCTGGGGGACCCGGTCATATGCCTTCTCCAGATCCACAAAACACATGTAGACTGGATGGGCATATTCCCAGGCCCCCTCCAGGATCCTTGCAACCAACCAGGACAGAATCTGCATTGTTCCTCTTCAATCCGAGGTTCGACTATCTGCCCAACCCTCATTTCCAGTACCTTTGAGTAGACTTTCCCAGGGAGGCTAAGAAGTGTGATACCCCTGTAATTGGCACACACCCTCTGGTCCCCCTTTTTGAACAGGGGAACCACCACCCCGGTCCGCCACTCCTTAGGAACTTTCCCCGACTTCCACGCAATGTTGAAGAGGCGTGTCATCCAAGACATCCCCTCCACACCCAAAGCTTTCAACATTTCTGGACGGATCTCGTCAATCCCCGGAGCTTTGCCACTGTGTGTTGTTTGACTACCTCAGTGACTTCTGCCATGGAGATTGACAATGTTTCCCCATCAGCCTCCAGCTCTGCCTCCACTTCAGAGGGCGTGTTAGTGGGATTTAGGAGTTCCTCAAAGTGTTCCTTCCATTGCCCAATTACCTCCTCAGTTGAGGTCAACAGTGTCCCATCCTTATTGTACACAGCTTGGATAGTTCCCCGTTTTCCTCTCCTGAGGTGGCGGACAGTTTTCCAGAAACACCTTGGTGCTGACCAAAAGTCCTTCTCCATTGCTTTCCCAAACTCCTCCCACACCTGCTGTTTTGCCTCTTTCACAGCAGAGGTCGCCGCCCTTCGGGTCTGTCGGTACACTGTAACCGTCTCCGGAATCCTTCAGGATAACATATCCCGGAAGGCCTCCTTCTTCAGTCGGACCACCAGGGTGTTACCGCCCCTTGATGCACCTAAGACCTTTTGACCACAGCTCCCCGCCGCAGCTTCAGCAATGGAGGCTTTGAACATCGACCACTCAGGTTCAATGCCCCCAACCTCCATAGGGATGCCAGAAAAGCTCTGCCGAAGGTGTGAGTTGAAGATCTTTCGGACGGGGGCCTCCTCCAGATGTTCCCAGTTCACCTGCACTACCCGTTTGAGTTTTCCTGGTCTGTCCAGAGTCTTCCCCCACCCCCTGACCCAACTCACCACCAGATGGTGATCGGTTGACAGCTCCGCCCCTCTCTTTACCCGAGTGTCCAAAACATGCAGTCTCAGATCCGATGACACGATCACAAAATCAATCATCGACCTTCGGCCTAGGGTGCTCTGGTACCACGTACACTTATGAGCATCCTTATGTTGGAACATGGTGTTCATTATAGATAATCCATGACTAGCACAGAACTCTAACAACAAACGACCACTCGAGTTCAGATCAGGGAGGCTGTTTCTCCCTATCACGCCTCTCCAGGTGTCTCCATCATTGCCCACGTGTGCGTTGAAGTCCCCCAGCAGAATTATGGACTCCATTCAGGGTCTCAGGGGCATATGCACAAACAACAATCAGAGATTCCCCCCCCACAACCCGTAGGCGTAGGGAGGCGACCCTCTCATCCACTGGGGTAATATGCAACATTGCGGCACTCAGCCGGGGGCTCAACCCCCGCCCAGCGCCTCACACCATGGGCAACTCCAGAGAAGAATAAAGTCCATCCCCTATCCAAGAGTACGGTTCCAGAACCGAGACTGTGAGTGGATGTAAGCCCCACCAGATCTAACTGATAACGCTCCACCTCCCTCACAAGTTCCGGCTCCTTCCCCCACAGAGAGGTGACGTTCCACGTTCCCAGAGCCAGCCCCTGCCGCCCTGGTCTGGTCCGTCGAGGCCCCTGGCCTTCACTGCCACCCATATGGCAGCGCACCCGACCCCAGCGGTTCCTCCCATGAGTGGTGGGCCCATAGGATGGAGAGGGGGGTGCCACATTGCTTTTTCAGGCTATGCCCGACCGGGCTCCGTGGCAAACCCAGCCACCAGGCGCTCACCGGCGAGCCCTCCCTCTGGGCCTGGCTCCAGACGGGGGCCCCGGGCTTCCTCCGAGCAGGGTAACTCCTCCTCTTCCTCTAAAATACATAGGGTTATTTTGAACCATTCTTAGTCTGGCTTCTCCCCTGAGGCCACTTTGCCTTGGGAAACCCTACCAGGAGCACTAAGGCCCGGACAACACAGCCCATAGGTTCATAGGATCACACAAACCTCTCCACCACGATAAGGTAATGGCTCCAGGAGAGGATAATACATTTTAGTATTTATTTAAATTTGCATTATTCACTGTCATAACCCTAAGAACAGGTAGATCTATTCATTTTATCTTCTCAAGTTAAAATTACATGTACACAAATAGTCAAATGTTTTAAGTTATTTGCACTTCATGACAGGTTTTGGTTTTGGATATGAGGTTTAAATCGTCAGCAACAATTTTCAATGTCTGAAATATCGTAGATGAAAACCCAGCATTCAAATAAGCCTCCATATTGCGTTGACTAGACCATCCTAAGATTCAAAGAAATCACACTGGATTTTCTCTTGTCCATTTCAAATCCACATTTTTATGCTCCTAAATTAATCTGCAGTGCAAAGTGACGAAGCAGCAGTTTTCTTTCATTCAGTGAAACTGTCTGGAGACTGATGAAGAACAGCCAATCAGACAGACTCAGCACTTAACAACACACTGCTGCTTAAGCAGACCACACACGCACACACACGTGGGCACACACACACACACACACACACACAGACAGAGATGGTGTTACTGCGAACACAACGTTGCCAAACCGAAGATATGAAGGTCCACTTCAGAGTGTTGGGCTCTGTCAAAACACACATTTGCAGACACACACACAAACATGTGTAGAAACATGCATGCAGCTAAACACAGACATAGACACGCCTCGCCATGGGTGACCACCACATTGTAGAACAAAGAGGCTGCCTTCCTGTCAAGAGGAAACAGATCTACACAGACCTACTTCCTGTCAAGAGGAAACAGATCTACACAGACCTACTTCCTGTCAAGAGGAAACAGATATACACAGACCTACTTCCTGTCAAGAGGAAACAGAGATTCACAGACCTACTTCCTGTCAAGCGAAAACAAAGATTCACAGACCAACTTCCTATCTAGAGGAAACAGAGTTTCACAGACCAACTTCCTATCTAGAGGAAACAGAGTTTCACAGACCAACTTCCTATCTAGAGGAAACAGAGTTTCACAGACCAACTTCCTATCTAGAGGAAACAGAGTTTCACAGACCAACTTCCTGTCAAGAGGAAACAGAGTTTCACAGACCAATTTGGTGTCAAGAGGAAAGAAATTATAAATTCTACAATTTGAGGGACAGTGAATCATACAATTTGTTTGGTTTTTCAAGTCATACCTTGAGGGTTTTAAGTCATTTTAACACTAGCGTCCAACTACTGCTTTAGCATTATACAGCTCCAGAAAAAAGTTAGAGACCACTGCACCTTTTTCTTTCCTTTCCAAAAAACTTGAAAAGGAAGGTTTTGGGTGAGGAACAGAAGGGTTAAAATTAGGAGACTAATGCAAATTGAACGCTTCTGTTCCTCACTGAAAACCTTCCTTTTCGACTCTTTTGGAAAAGAAAGAAAAAGGTGCAGTGGTCTCCTAATTATTTTCAGAGCTGTGTTTGTGTTTATTGTTGTACTCATTGATATTGTTGCTCTAGCAGCTGTATTTCCCAGAAATGACTTTATATTTATTATTACTATTGTCTGTCTGTCCCTCTTGTTATTTCATGTAGACTTTGACAATGAAAGCAACCTAACTTTCCATGTCAATAAAGTCAATTGAATTGAATTGAGACTCCCTGTCTCCACAGCAACCCCCCCGTCTCCTATGACACACACACACACTCTACACACACTCACACATACACCCATAGACACACACATGGTTAGCACATTTATACACACTAAGACACAAAAAAACACACCCTCTGGCTCCTGCCAGTAATCCTGGTTGTTGAGCGTCAGAGAAAAGGTACTTCCTACCACAGAAGAAGCATCACAATGACTTCCTGTTTAGATTACATGAAACCTAACCCTCTTCAAACTACCAGGAAGCATTATGCAACCACTGCTCAGGAACCAGAGATTGTGACTAAATCCATTATCAATGGGGAAGTTTGTGACATTATTTCAGGATGGTAGTACATGTTTAGATCACCCATGACTGGACATTTCAGATCAACATGTTATGGTATTCTCAACATCAAACCAAATTACATGAACAATACTCTCATGCCTCTATGCTGTTTGACAGAAACACTTCTAAAAAGGAACAGGAAAGAAGCTTTGTGGTCAATATTTAATGAGGAACTGAACTAACAGAACAAGCAGGACCTGGAGTACCTGCTGGACCTGGAGGACATGGTGGACATGGAGTACCTGGTGGACATGAAGTACCTGGTGGACCTGCTGGACCTGGAGGACATGGTGGACATGGAGTACCTGGTGGACATGGAGTACCTGGTGGACCTGGTGGACCTGGTGGACATGGTGGACATGGAGTACCTGGTGGACATGGAGTACCTGGTGGACCTGGTGGACCTGGTGGACATGGTGGACATGGAGTACCTGGTGGACATGGAGTACCTGGTGGACCTGGTGGACCTGGTGGACATGGAGTACCTGGTGGACCTGGTGGACATGGTGGACATGGAGTAGCTGGTGGACCTGGTGGACATGGAGTACCTGGTGGACATGGTGGACACATGACTGGTGAACAGGACACCTACAAAGAACTGGCGGCTGGGAGAGGACAACTGAGATAAAAACAGTCAGCAAGTCACTCAGTAACGTACGCCAGTCAGACAGCTCGTGGTCAGTTGGTCAGCCAGTCAGTCATTCACACCGACCACCACTAGAGCTCTGAGCAGCGACCACCACTAGAGCTCTGAGCACCGACCACCACTAGAGCTCTGAGCACCGACCACCACTAGAGCTCTGAGCACCGACCACCACTAGAGCTCTGAGCACCGACCAAATGGAACACCAAACCATAAACATCATTCTATATTAAACTAGATATTAGGTGGTCAGAATCAAACCTGACTTTCTGCAAACCTAAAGTCTAAGAGAAAGAAATACTTCCAATTTATTTATTGCAATTTATAAATTCTTCTAAATCTATTTGATAACATGTTAAGTGACTAAGAAGCGAGAGAGATAAGAGGTGGTGAGAGTGAGAGAGAGAGTGATAGAGGAGCAACAGTGAGAGAGTGGAAGAGAGATGAGCGAGAGTGAAATAGAGAGTGAGAGAGGAGCAACAGAGTGAGAGAGTGGAAGAGAGATGAGTGAGAGTGAATTAGAGAGTGAGAGAGAGACAAATCTCGTCCATCAGCTGTCGGACAGCTTGAATCCATTCCAGCTGTTATTAGCAAACTGACTTCTATGATACTCCGAGATGGACACAAATGACAGTATTACTATTGCCAAATACAGTGCCATCAACCCAAAAACAAATATATTTACAAAAGGACCCTCTGTAACCTCAATAACAATTGTGTTGACTTTCTTGTTGATGTTCTTTGTACTTACCAAAACTGGGAATTGCGGTTGTTGATGACATTCATAACTGTAAAAACAAAGCATGCTGGGGTTTATGGTAATAAATTCCAACCCTAAACAAGATAAGATATCTATCAGGATAGTGAAGTGTTTAGTAAAATATTCAACTAAACTCTTTAAAGAATCTTGTTACAAAAAATATCTATAAACAGTTCAGGTGAGTGAAATACAAATAAAAGTGTACTCAAAAGCAGTAAATGTTTTTATTTCAAACACCTGTAACAGAAATACTTCCCATATCTGTAAATACTGAACCCACAGACTAAAAGCCTTTATCCATTCCACGGTTATCATACTCTGGGTTAGGTAGACAAAGGGTCCAAATCCATCCCTTTAATATTTGTGTCTCCAGGACAACCCCACCATTCCATTAGAAAACACAGAAACTAATTTAACCAATCAGTTTTGAGCAGAGAGTATTAATCATGAAGGTTTCAGTTTCAAGTTTTCAAGGTTTCAAAGTTTATTTGTCAAAGGCACCGAACAACACAGCGTCATCCTGCACAGTTAAATTCTTCTGACATGGCACCCGACAACTACATAGAAGAAGAGTATTTAAGCAAAAATATAGCTAGACAAAAAAATATAAATAAGCAACAATAGAAATAACACTGTGCACTAGCAGCAATTTTAAAAAGGGTACTGTAAACTAGCAGCAATCTGGGTAGTATTATTTGTATAGCAGCAATCTAGGTAGTATTATTGATATAGCAGCAATCTGGGTAGTATTATTGATGTAGCAGCAATCTAGGTAGTATTATTGATATAGCAGCAATCTGGGTAGTATCATTGATGTAGCAGCAATCTGGGTAGTATCATTGATGTAGCAGCAATCTAGGTAGTATTATTGATATAGCAGCAATCTAGGTAGTATTATTGATATAGCAGCAATCTGGGTAGTATTATTGATATAGCAGCAGTTGTTGTCCTGGCACCATGTAGCCAGGTTCTTTACCTCCTCTCTGTAAGCAGTCTGAGACCCAGGATGGTTGTGTCATCCGTGAATTTGAAGATGATGTTGGAGCTGTGTCTGGCCACACAGTCGTGCGTGAACAGGGAGTTCAGGAGGGGACTGAGTACGCAGCCCTGTGGGGCTCCGGGGCTCAGGGTCAGTGCAGAGGAGGTGAGGTTGCCCATTCTCACCACCTGGGGTCTGCCTGTCAGGAAGTCCAGGATCCAGTTGGAGAGGGAGGTGTTAAGTCCCAGGGTCCTGAGCTTAGGAACAAACTTGGCGGGCCCAATAGTGTTGAATGTAGAAATGTAGTCCACAAACAGCATCCTCAAGTATGTGTTGTCTTTTTCCAGGTGCTATTTCCAGACTTTTTCCAGGAGTTATTCCATTATCAGATCATTTAATCTTTCCAGAGTCTACTTCAGACCCAGTTCCAAAACTGCACCTTAATCCCAAACCTTAGTCCACAAACAGAACGTCTGTCATGCAGGAAATAAAGCACTATTTGGAATAGGGTGCCAGTTGGGACATAGTTGTAGTCCCTCTTCCTGCAGCCATAATCTGGGTCACAATTCAGTTAAAGGGATCCTCCAATCAGAGCAGACATGAGGGAATTATCCAATCAGTGGAGAGCCTCAGAGGCTGAGAGATGAGATCTGTCTCTGGCTTGATCTAAGGATTTTATGAAATAGAGGAACCACTTTCTGAAAATGATTATGATTATCTCATTGTATTACTTATATGAGAAATGGCAATGGCACTGTCAGCAAAAGTAGGAGATGAAATTCAACACTACTGTTGTTTGCTCCTTGGGGTTTAAGGCCGGGTGTCTCTGTAAAGCACTTTGTGACAACTGCTGTTGTAAAAAGCGCTTTATAAATACATTTTGATTGATTGATTGATTGATGTCAGGTGAGAGAGACAGATTTGAAGAAAGAGGAAGAGAAAAAAGAAATGAATCAAGGGAAAGGTGGTGATTGAGTTAGAAATGGAGAAGTATTTTGAAAGAGAGGGAGGGAGAGCAGGAGGGAAAGACAAAGGGAGTGAGGGGGAGAGACACAGCAGGAGGTGACAGAGAGAGCGGGGGGGGTGGAGGTGGCAGCATATAAACATGAAGCAGGCCCCTGGCTGTCTCTCCTCTGTGCTAATGTCCTGGTAGTCCAGACAACCTGTTCCTCACTGGCTATTCAGAAGATCAAAACCCTTGTGTTATGGGTGACATCATCAGAGAAGCAGGAAGTAGGCTGAGTCTGTGCGGAAAGCGTCCCTGTTTTACAGAGGCAGAACCCGCTGGGATAAGCAGACTGAATGTTAAGTCAATACCCTCAAACAGAAAGTCTGCATGTGGTCCCTGCCTTAGACAGATTCAGAGAGGCCCCGAGGACAAGCCTTGTAGCATGGGGGAGGGACAAGCCCTGTAGCATGGGGGAGGGACAAGCCCTGTAGCATGGGGGAGGGACAAGCCCTGTAGCATGGGGGAGGGTAGGAGAAGCTTTGGAATCCTTCATCTACTGAAGGAGATAATTAATTCTGCAATGAGATGACATATGGAAGTAGGGAATAGGACAGAATGAGAGCCAGACTCGTCAATTGTAGGAGGAGAAGAGGAGGAGGAGAAGAGGAGGAGGAGAAGAGGAGGTAGAGATGGGAGAGAAGTAGAAGAGGAGTAGAAAAAAGATGAAGACAATTCTTTCTTCCTACAGACAGTGATTACAGACAACTGGGGATGAGGACGCAGGCTCATTATTAGAAGACATCAGCTTTAGATGGGTATTTTAAAATAGACTTAAGAAGATGGCAGAGTAGCACTAGCTCAAACTCCCTCTCTGTCATACACATACACACACACACTCACTCACACACACACTCATACGCACTCACTCACGCACACACACACACACTCACACACAGTCACACACACACACTTACACACACTCACACAGACACTCACACACACACACACACACACACTCACACACACACACACTCACACACACTCACACACTCACACACACACACAAACACGATGTGAGCCTGTGTGCACGGCCCAGACTCCTGAATATCTGTACTGCAGGTTTGTACTGACAACTGAGGCTGTTTAGGCGTAACATGAGGGGTTGATATTTAAGCAGCTCGTCAGCAAATACACACACACACACACACACACATGCACACAAACGCACACACACTAACACAGACACACACACATGCACAAAAACGCACACACACTAACACAGACACACACACACATGCACACAGACACACACACACTAACACAGACACACACACACCCACGCCGGAGTTGTCAGCTACATCCTGTTAGAAATATGCAAATCTTCTCTTCTCTTTCAAAGCATAAATGATAATTGCAGAGCAAAAAGCTGTGTACATATTACTGAAAAGCTGCAGACAGGAATCCTCCAAAATGTCAATTATGGGGCATTACCTGGCCACACCGCAATAACTGAAATAATACCACACAAATAAATAAAGTCACAGCATGAAAACAAAATATGATATACTGTATGACCAATCTGATGTAGTCCAAAGTCTACACTGGTACTGAATGCCTTTAATTTCATCAATCTTTTTGAAAGATTTCTATGTATAGAAGACAGATGTGTTGTCCCACATGCAGCTCCGGAACAAATTAAGAGACCACTGCACCTTTTTCTTTCCTTTACCAAAAAATTGAAAAGGAAAGTTTTGAGTGAGGAACAGAAGCGTTCAATTTGCAGTGGTCTCTTAATTTTAACCTATCTGTTCCTACTAGATATCCTACTCTAAGTCACAGTACAGACACAGTATAGATATCCTACTCTAAGTCACAGTACAGACACAGTATAGATATCCTACTATAAGTCACAGTACAGACACAGTATAGATATCCTACTCTAAGTCACAGTACAGACACAGTATAGATATCCTACTCTAAGTCACAGTACAGACACAGAATATATATCCTACTCTAAGTCACAGTACAGACACAGTATAGATATCCTACTCTAAGTCACAGTACAGACACAGTACAGACATCCTTCTCTAAGTCACAGTACAGACACAGTATAGATATTCTACTCTAAGTCACAGTACAGACACAGTATAGATATCCTACTCTAAGTCACAGTACAGACACAGTATAGACATCCTTCTCTAAGTCACAGTACAGACACAGTATAGATATCCTACTCTAAGTCACAGTACAGACACAGTATAGATATCCTACTCTAAGTCACAGTACAGACACAGTACAGACATCCTTCTCTAAGTCACAGTACAGACACAGTATAGATCTCCTACTATAAGTCACAGTACAGACACAGTACAGACATCCTTCTCTAAGTCACAGTACAGACACAGTATAGATATCCTACTATAAATCACAGTACAGACACAGTACAGACATCCTTCTCTAAGTCACAGTACAGACACAGTATAGATATCCTACTCTAAGTCACAGTACAGACACAGTATAGATATCCTACTCTAAGTCACAGTACAGACACAGTATAGATCTCCTACTATAAGTCACAGTACAGACACAGTACAGACATCCTTCTCTAAGTCACAGTACAGACACAGTATAGATATCCTACTATAAATCACAGTACAGACACAGTACAGACATCCTTCTCTAAGTCACAGTACAGACACAGTATAGATATCCTACTCTAAGTCACAGTACAGACACAGTATAGATATCCTACTCTAAGTCACAGTACAGACACAGTATAGATATCCTACTCTAAGTCACAGTACAGACACAGTAAAGATATCCTACTCTAAGTCACAGTACACATCAACATTCCACAGCCTCTTAACCATCTCACTCACCTGTTCAATCTCCACCTTTCACTCCCAGTCAGACAGAGCTGTACAGTCTTTTGTTTTAGTGTCATTCCCTGTCTGAGAATGTACCCAGCATGGCTGTAGGGTATGACAGAGAGGAGAGCAGAACTATGTAATCTCTAATCTAAAGCCTGTTATTCCAGAGTTCTGGTATCTCATCTGGCCAGGTAGACACGCTGAAAGATCTTTCTCTAGTATCCTCTATATCTCAAAGTTATTGCTGGGATCAGGAGATTCTGCTTTGATATTGAAGCCTTATTGTTAAACTGTGGCGCATTGGACTAGTTTGGGAGAGAGGGACAGATTAAACAGACCATAGGACTGGCTGGGAGAGAGACAGGTAAAACAGACCATAGGACTGGCTGGGAGAGAGACAGGTAAAACAGACCATAGGACTGGCTGGGAGAGAGACAGGTAAAACAGACCATAGGACTGGCTGGGAGAGAGACAGGTAAAACAGACCATAGGACTGGCTGGGAGAGAGACAGGTTAAACAGACCATAGGACTGGCTGGGAGAGAGACAGGTAAAACAGACCATAGGACTGGCTGGGAGAGAGACAGGTAAAACAGACCATTGGACTGGCTGGTTGAGAGAGAAGACAGGTAAAACAGATTATAGGATTGGCTGGAAGATAAAGAAGACAGGTTAAACAGATTATAGAATTGGCTAGAAGAGAGACAGACAGGTAAAACAGACCATTGGACTAGCTGGGAGAAAGACAGGCAGGTTAAACTGACTATAGGACTGGCTATGAGAGAGACAGACAGGTTAAACTGACTATAGGACTGGCTATGAGAGAGACAGACAGGTAAAACAGACTATAGAACAAGCTAGGAGAGAGACAGACAGGTAAAACAGACCATAGGACCGGGTAGGAGAGAGACAGACAGAATAGTGTATCAATCATGCCAGTGCCAATAAATAATGTACATGAATGTAATATATTACATGAAGGTAATGCTACAGTATATTACACAGGTTGTGTTTAATAGCCAGTCTGATTTAGATTTGTTTTTCCACGTGGGTCTTTCACATAGAGTTTTCACACTGATCAATTAAATCACGTGGTTTTATATCCGATATTCTTTTTGAAGCTGGTATAAATTCCAATTAGTAAAAAAACTAAGATCAGAACTGGGCAGGTCTAGGAGGATCCGGATCTCTACCTGAAGATATTTTCTCCATAAAGGACCATTGTTTGTGACCCAGCTGCCCACCACCCATCTGGTAACAGGGCCACAGATGGAAGCAGATGGCTACTTCTGAGACGTTTGTCTACTGAAGGTGATCTCCCCCAGGGAAATGCATGATGTCATGGAGCAAACACAGGCTAGTCCTCCGCACCCAACCCCAGGAATCAACTACACCTTGTTTACATGCAACAGTTTCCCCATCAAACACTGCTGTGGTTTTCCCTCTACAAAGAACATTGAGGGTCAGGAAAGAAACAGAGGGGTCAAAGAAGAAGACAAGGGAGGAAAGGAGGAAATGAAAAGAGATGAAAGACATAGAAACAACTTGGCAAGGAGCCAGGGATACCAGGCAGCCATGTGAGGAGTGGCTGGCGATGTGTCATCATGGTTGTTTCTGGGCTCACCGTCTGACACCTGGGGGGCTGTGTCCTGACAGGTGTGTGTCCTGGCAGGTGTGTGTCCTGTGTGTGTGTGTCCTGGCAGGTGTGTGTCCTGACAGGTGTGTGTCCTGGCAGGTGTGTGTCCTGGCAGGTGTGTGTCCTGTGTGTGTGTGTCCTGGCAGGTGTGTGTCCTGTGTGTGTGTCCTGACAGGTGTGTGTCCTGACAGGTGTGTGTCCTGGCAGGTGTGTGTCCTGTGTGTTGGTCCTGACAGGTGTGTGTCCTGTGTGTGTGTGTCCTGGCAGGTTTGTGTCCTGTGTGTGTGTCCTGTGTGTGTGTCCTGACAGGTGTGTGTCCTGACAGGTGTGTGTCCTGTGTGTGTGTCCTGGCAGGTGTGTGTCCTGTGTGTGTTTGTCCTGACAGGTGTGTGTCCTGGCAGGTGTGTGTCCTGTGTGTGTGTCCTGTGTGTGTGTCCTGGCAGGTGTGTGTCCTGGCAGGTGTGTGTCCTGTGTGTGTGTCCTGACAGGTGTGTGTCCTGACAGGTGTGTGTCCTGGCAGGTGTGTGTCCTGTGTGTGTTTGTCCTGACAGGTGTGTGTCCTGGCAGGTGTGTCCTGACAGGTGTGTGTCCTGTGTGTGTGTGTCCTGGCAGGTGTGTGTCCTGGCAGGTGTGTGTCCTGACAAGTGTGTGTCCTGACAGGTGTGTGTCCTGGCAGGTGTGTGTCCTGACAGGTGTGTGTCCTGATAAGTGTGTGTCCTGACAAGTGTGTGTCCCAACAGGTGTGTGTCCTGACTGGTGTGTGTCCTGACAAGTGTGTGTCCTGGCAGGTGTGTGTCCTGACAGGTGTGTGTCTTGGCAAGTGTGTGTCCTGGCATGTGTGTGTCCTGATAGGTGTGTGTCCTGACAAGTGTGTGTCCCAACAGGTGTGTGCCCTGACAGGTGTGTGTCCTGACAAGTGTGTGTCCTGGCATGTGTGTGTCCTGATAGGTGTGTGTCATGACAAGTGTGTGTCCCAACAGGTGTGTGTCCTGGCATGTGTGTGTCCTGACAGGTGTGTGTCCTGGCAAGTGTTGGTCCTGGCAGGTGTGTGTCCTGATAGGTGTGTGTCCTGACACGTGTGGGTCCCAACAGGTGTGTGTCCTGACAGGTGTGTGTCCTGATAGGTGTGTGTCCTGGGGTAAACCAGCCATGCCCTGACTACATCACTGTCCCCATTGGATGGCTCTCAAGCTCTGGATCAGGGTCAGATTCAGGGTCAGATTCAGGGTCAGGATCAGGATCAGGGTCAGGATCAGGGTCAGGATCAGGGTCAGGATCAGGATCAGGGTCAGGGTCAGGATCAGGATCAGGGTCAGGGTCAGGGTTAGGATCAGGGTCAGGGTCAGGATCAGGGTCAGGGTCAGGATCAGGGTCAGGATCAGGATCAGGGTCAGGATCAGGGTCAGGATCAGGGTCAGGGTGCGAATTATTTCATTTAATTAGATTTTGAAACCTTAAGCTGCTTGGGCCTACTGTACTCACTCATATCCTCTAGCCCTATTTAGTACATTTAGATACCTACAAGTGTATCTTTTTGTGTACAGTTTGTATCTACATGTGTATGTATCTTTATGTGTATGTATCTTTATGTCTATGTATCTTTATGTGTATGTATCTTTATTTGTATCTTTCTTTGTGTATCTATCTTTATGTGTATCTATCTTTAAGTCTATGTATCTTTATGTATATGTATCTTTATGTGTATGTATCTTTATGTGTATGTATCTTTATGTGTATCTATCTTTATGTGTATGTATCTTTATGTGTATCTATCTTTATTTGTATGTATCTTTATTTGTATGTATCTTTATGTCTATGTATCTTTATGTGTTTCTATCTTTGTGTATCTATCTTTATGTGTATGTATCTTTATGTGTATCTATATTTATGTGTATCTATCTTTATGTGTATCTATCTTTATGTGTATCTATATTTATGTGTATGTTTCTTTATGTGTATCTATCTTTATGTGTATCTATCTTTATGTGTATGTTTCTTTATGTGTATCTATCTTTATGTGTATCTATATTTATGTGTATGTATCTTTATGTGTATCTATCTTTATGTGTATGTATCTTTATGTGTATGTATCTTTGTGTATCTATATTTATGTGTATGTATCTTTGTATATCTATATTTATGTGTATCTATCTTTATGTGTATCTATCTTTTTGTGTACAGTTTTTATCTAAATGTGTATGTATCTTTATGTGTATCTATCTTTATGTGTATGTATCTTTATGTGTATGTATCTTTATGTGTATCTATATTTATGTGTATGTATCTTTATGTGTATCTATCTTTATGTGTATGTATCTTTATGTGTATGTATCTTTATGTGTATCTATATTTATGTGTATCTATCTGTATGTGTATCTATCTTTTTGTGTACAGTTTTTATCTAAATGTGTATGTATCTTTATGTTTATCTATCTTTATGTGTATGTATCTTTTAAACCGAGCAGTGCTCTTAGATTTCTCTTTTCACGAGCCTATGACTGAGCACTTAAACTTAACCACACTGTTTAGCCATATAGCTTCCTATGTTTCTATCCAATTTTTAATCTTTATATGTTTTCTCATTGTATTTTTCATTATTTTGATGTATTCATTTGTTGGGATGTTTTCATTTGAGTATTTGTTTTTATGTATTTATCTTCATGTGTTTGTATCTAAATGTGTTTGTATTGTGGTCCATACAACTCACACATGGGCAGAACAGACACTTGTGTGAAATATAAGTACAAAGTTCATTATGACAGAAGCTAAACCTTCCTCGGGTATTCCAGTCTGTCAGCGGGAAGAGGAGGGTGAAAGTCTCTAATTCCAACTTTAATTCCGATCAGCTGTTTCCCCAGCAGTCTAATGGAAACATGCAAAGGGAGTTTCCCTGACCAGCAGAGAAATCCCGGGCCAGTGTGGACATCAATGCAAATCCAGCACACACACACACACACACACACACATACACATGCAAACAAGTCTCACCCTACCCACACCTACACAAAACCTACCCCACAATGCAAAGACAACATCCCAGCACAGTCAGTTTCATTGTAATACAGAACTCACAAGGTGTATTTCAAGGCAAGTGTGGCTTGAGTTCCTCTGCTTTGAAGTCAGACCATCTATTATATTAAAGTGGAAAGACATGACGGTTCAATGTACATTATCCTTTGCATGACCTTTTCTGGAAAAATGCACTGAGCGATTTTATGAATTGATTGATTGTGAACAGCTTTTACCCAACTAGGGATTTAGCTCAACAGCACAGTGTATAATATTGCGTCAACTGTGGTATGTTCTAAAATCGAGGCCAGAGACATTGAGCCACTATGACCAAAGGTCTCTCACTTGGCATGGTGCTGCAGTCTGCTCCTGTTGGTTAGAAGGCTTCTGTTGGCTCAAAATCAGCTCGATTTGCTGACAAAGACAATAAATACAACATGATAAGGATATTCAGTCTGACCTTTAGCTTTCTGAGGTCAGTCATGCAATTCCTGTGTAGAAGAGCGGGGTGCAAGTCCTTGGTGAGAGTGAGGTGCTTGCAATGCCAGGGATGTGGGTTTGATTCTCAGGGGGGGGGGGGGGGGGGGGGTATGTGAACCGTGACCCATTCCTTGTCTCTCTGGAACACTGTGGGAATGCTGTGGTCACTTTGGGTGGTAATTTTACTGTAGTTGGTAATCCTACTGTCACTTTGGGTGGGAATTCTACTGTAGTTGGTAATCCTGCTGTCTCATTGGGTGGAATCCTACTGTAGTTGGTAATGCTGCTGTCAATTTGGGTGGGAATGCTAATTTGTAATCCTGCTGTCACTTTTGGTGGGAATGCTAATTTGTAATGCTGCGGTCACTTTGGGTGGGAATGCTAATTTCTAATGCTGCTGTCACTTTGGGTGGGAATGCTAATTGGTAATGCTGCTGTCACTTTGAGTGGGAATGCTAATTGGTAATGCTGCTGTCACTTTGAGTGGGAATGCTAATTGGTAATGCTGCTGTCACTTTGGGTGGGAATGCTAATTTGTAATGCTGCTGTCACTTTGGGTGGGAATGCTAATTTGTAATGCTGTTGTTACTTTGGGTGGAAATGCTAATTGGTAATGCTGCTGTCAATTTGGGTGGGAATGCTAATTGGTAATCCTGCTATCACTTTGGGTGGGAATGCTAATTTGTAATGCTGCTGTCACTTTGGGTGGGAATGCTAATTTGTAATGTTGTTGTTACTTTGGGTGGGAATGCTAATTGGTAATGCTGCTGTCACTTTGGGTGGGAATGCTAATTGGTAATGCTGCTGTCACTTTGGGTGGGAATGCTAATTGGTAATGCTGCTGTCACTTTGGGTGGGAATGCTAATTGTTAATGCTGCTGTCACTTTGGGTGGGAATGCTAGTTGGGAATATTTCAAGTGCAGTCCTCTTTTTGCTGCAGACATGCTCTCTATCTCTTTCACTCGTTCTCTCACTCTGTCGCTTTCCATCAATTTGTTCTAAATTGATAGAATCTAAATCTCTCAGTTCTCTATCAGTCTGTCTCTCTCTCTTTTTCAGAAGTCACTGTGACATTCCTCCCAGGGGTTAATCTACGGGCTCTTTTTTCCACTGGTGTTTGGGAATATTTGGGAATCGAAATGTCCATGGAGCCTTTGTGCCTGGGACAATGGAGGTCCACTGTGGAATGTGAAGCGATGTCAGAAATGCAGCTTCGGGGTCAAGTGGACTGACCTGGGTTAGTTGTGGAAACACTGGAGAGAATATGTTCACAGCAGTGGACCTTATAAACCATCCAGATAGTGGAAAAAAAAAGGTTGTTGGTAAACTGTCTGATTTAATACATATTTATTCACAAGCATATTTATAGTAAAATGTTCCACCATTTGAATGGAACAATAAGCAATAGTTGGCTAACTGCCCATCAGAGAACAGGAGAAGGCGCAGCGTCTCTGCTTTCCAGTCCTAAAATAGAGTGGGAGATGAAGTAGCTAATGACTGCAGAAACACTGCTGGCCACTGACCTGGTAATAATGGGAAAACCCCACATGGGCGCCGCATCTACAGCCTCGTGTTCAACAAACCTCCACTGTGGTGCCTTTAGTGTACATACACAGGCTAACAAACCATGATGTTGTTTGCAAGTTATGAATTGAATAGCATCATGCTAAACACTATTTCCTGACACAGCGCTTCACACTGCAACCAGAGCAGATATACTGCATCTCTTTGTCTGGCTGGGAAGATACGGGCTCAGCAGCTTCTTATCTAATGGACGGAGCCCTCCTCAAATGAACACCTCCTCCAAACTGTCAACCCAAGCAGTATCGCAGACACCCTGTGTGTCTCTCTATACTCATCTCTTTATGTATGTGTACCGTACTCTCCAGACCTTTCTGTCATTTTACATTTGAATTGTAATCACTTAGCAGACACTCCTATCCAGAGAGACTTAGTTACAACATGCATTTTAAGACAGATAGCTGAGACAACCACACAGTAGTAGTAAGTACATTCTACTATCTCTTTCTCTGTACCCCTCTATCTCTGTACCCCCCCTCTCTCTTAACCCCTCTCTCTTTACCCCTCTCTCTCCGTACCCCTCTCTGTTTACCCCTCTCTCTCCGTACCCCTCTCTCTTTACCCCTCTCTCTCCGTACCCCTCTCTCTTTACCCCTCTCTCTCCGTACCCCTCTCTCTTTACCCCTCTCTCTCCGTACCCCTCTCTCTTTACCCCTGGGAAATGTTCTTTGACTACAGACACTAAGGCACTCTTCAGCGCTTCTTCCTTTGTCTCTCTCTCACCCACTTCTCTCTCTCTCTCTCTCACCCACTTCTCTCTCTCTCTCTCTCTCTCTCTCACCCACTTCTCTCTCTCTCTCTCTCTCTCACCCTCTGTCTCTCTTCCTCTCTCTCTCACCCTCTGTCTCTCTTCCTCTCTCTCTCTCTCTCTCTCTCTCACCCTCTGTCTCTCTTCCTCTCTCTCTCACCCTCTGTCTCTCTTCCTCTCTCTCTCTCTCTCTCTCTCACCCTCTGTCTCTCTCTCTCTCTCCCTCTGTCTCTCTTCCTCTCTCTCTCTCTCTCTCTCCCTCTGTCTCTCTTCCTCTCTCTCTCTCTCTCTCTCTCTCTCTCTCTCTGTCTCTCTTCCTCTCTCTCTCACCCTCTGTCTCTCTCTCTCTCTGTCTTTCTTCCTGGCTCCACAGGCTGCTGGCTTGTGTTGTGAGACAAGAAGGAGCCCCACTTGACATGCAGGTGGTAAAGGATGAATGGGGTGGCGGCTGGTCGACTCCCTGGTTCCCTCAGCCTCCTCATCTACAGTCTGACTGACTGGTTAATAAATGATGAGGCTTGATGTGGATACAGAACATAGCCAGGGTTTCCGCCAAGAGACCAAGAGAGACACCAAAGTATCAGCAAAGGAGCTGATAAATAAATAAACATAGACTGAAAGAAATCACTGGTTTCTCATCTTTGTCAAAGTACTGTAGCACATTACAGTTTCAGGTATGACACACAAGAAAACATTCTGACGAAGATGCAAAGTTGGTACAGAAACCACAGCTGCCAGCGATATTAATAGGAACACCAGCTTAGAAGTAGTTTATGATATATTCTTTCTGTTCTGATATTTTGCTACAAAGCCACCTCCCAAAATAAAAAAGAATTTACAAATATAGTTAGGGCTGAATGTTTCATGTAAAATAAAGATATTTTACACCTGTAACACAATTTGCAGTTATGTTACAGGTGTTATTTATGTTTACTTAGACCCTTGTAATATGAAGGGAAAATGCAGAGCAGAAATATGCAATAATCTAAATAACACATTCCAGCTGATAAGATACATCACAGACAGCCGTAACAGGACTTTAAGAAGCTGTGACAGACATTGATTCTTTTTTCCATGATTTCAATTCTCGGAACCCTTTTGTAAAAAATGGATGAACATGAACAACTTCAATAAGCTGGTCTGAAGCATGTACACATCCCAGAGAATACATTTCACTTAATCCACTCAGTGTAACCATTAGTTGTTAGCCAAAATGGTTCTATCATAACAGCCTGTTTTGTATGCCGATTTAACAAAGCAAGTGTAACACAGACACTCTGCTTTTATTTGTGACATTGTAGAGGTTATACAAACAATGTTGATTGATTGTCTTACCAGAACGTATCACTCTGATATAACACTCCATTCTTTATCATAAGTAAAGAAGGATCAATGTAAACATGTACAACAACCCATCAACAGTTTCCAAGGTGTTTTTAAAAGCTGGCAGGTGCATTACACTGTCCAATATTGTACTGTAAATAAACCATAACAGCCAAGACAATAAACCATAACAGCCAAGACAATAAACCATAACAGTAACACTTCTAGATCAGTGACTGATGTCCAGGTGGGCTGTGATGTGATGTCATAAATAAATGAATTATAACACATTATAAGTCAGACAAAAACCATTAAAGAAGGTTTTGAAGAAGAGGATAAGAAGCTGAAGAAGTCGAAAGAGAGCTCTCTGACGTAGATAACAGCTCTGTGAAGTAGATAACAGCTCTGTGAAGTAGATAACAGCTCTGTGACGTAGATAACAGCTCTGTGACGTAGATAACAGCTCTCTGATGTAGATAACAGCTCTCTGATATAGATAACAGCTCTCTGATGTAGATAACAGCTCTGTGACGTAGATAACAGCTCTGTGACGTAGATAACAGCTCTGTGACGTAGATAACAGCTCTCTGACGTAGATAACAGCTCTGTGAAGTAGATAACAGCTCTCTGACGTAGATAACAGCTCTCTGATGTAGATAACAGCTCTGTGACGTAGATAACAGCTCTCTGACGTTGATAACAGCTCTCTGACGTTGATAACAGCTCTTTGACGTAGATAGCAGCTCTGTGACGTAGATAACAGCTCTCTGACGTACATAACAGCTCTGTGACGTAGATAACAGCTCTGTGACGTAGATAACAGCTCTCTGACGTAGACAGCAGCTCTGTGACGTAGACAACAGCTCTCTGACGTAGACAGCAGCTCTGTGACGTAGATAACAGCTCTCTGACGTAGATAACAGCTCTCTGACGTAGATAACAGCTCTGTGACGTAGATAACAGCTCTCTGATGTAGATAACAGCTCTCTGATGTAGATAACAGCTCTGTGACGTAGATAACAGCTCTGTGATGTAGATAACAGCTCTCTGACGTTGATAACAGCTCTGTGACGTAGATAGCAGCTCTGTGACGTAGATAACAGCTCTGTGACGTAGATAACAGCTCTGTGACGTAGATAACAGCTCTGTGACGTAGATGGCAGCTCTCTGATGTAGATAACAATTCTCCAGCTAAACACTGTTGTGAGCTTATAAAGATAATTTTTACACTCAACCTGCAGACTAAAGACAATCCCTGGCCCTTTATTATGCTACATACATTTTACAATGGCTAAGATGGCTACGGCTGCCGGGTTTGTATTTCCCACAGGCTACATTTTGAGTTCCCAGTTTCGAGCCGCGTCAGGTGAAACCAAAGCAGCACAGTTTCCAGATTACGTTTGACCTCAACCACTAGCTGATTACTTACTGGATGCAAACTCATTTTGCACTGGATTTGTCGATAATAACTAGCCAGAACTGTAGCGAACCTTGTCATGCTGATACATGGAACTAATGCAGTAGCAGCACAGGTATCCTCTGGTTTGTTCATCTAGCTAGTAGCCAATACCATGGCAAGCATGGTAATAATTTAATTGGTTGCATGTGACTGAGTAATGATACAACATATTTACCTAGCTAGCAGTGTGGGTTAACGCAGACTTGCTCATTTGTCAGAAGGCTAAAACTCATAAATAAACATTTTATTTTAGCATCAACTAGCTGGTTCTGGTGGATGTAGACCCATGGGTTTAGACTGAGCTGGGCATAACAGGCTGTTTGTTTTCATGACGAAATGTATTGTATATAAAAAAAAATATTCAAAGCGGGCATTGTTTATGACCTATGTACCTTGGCTACAAGCTATTTTTAGGCATGACGCAGCAGAGTGCCGGGACATTATTGGTGCTATATCGGCAATATAGCAGAAACCCCTCAGATTCCTTATGGTGATTATTAACTGGTTACCAAGTTACCAATGGAATATCCATTGTATTCAAAGTATACCATGGATATCAGCCAATCAGCATTCAGGATACAAAACAACCAATCTACTATATTCTTTATTGCTGTTTTTATCATGGTTTATATTGTAAATTGATGTGTAACACATCACTCTTTGGGAGTGATATCTCAGTTGCAATTCCCAACGTAAATATAAAACCTTATTGTAACCATAGTCTTTTCCATACAGTGCCCTCAAGAACTGTTGGTCCCCTTTGTAAAGTTCATCACATTTGCCGATCATAATCATGTCTTCCTGTATAAATGGATTATTCATTAATCAACACACACTAACGTGGCATGGGGAGGGAACACACACTACCTTGGCATGTGGAGGGAACACACACTACCTTGGCATGGGGAGGGAACACACACTACCTTGGCATGGGGAGGGAACACACACTACCTTGGCATGGGGAGGGAACACACACTACCTTGGCATGGGGAGGGAACACACACTACCTTGGCATGGGGAGGGAACACACACTACCTTGGCATGTGGAGGGAACACACACTACCTTGGCATGTGGAGGGAACACACACTACCTTGGCATGGGGAGGGAACACACACTACCTTGGCATGGGGAGGGAACACACACTACCTTGGCATGGGGAGGGAACACACTACCTTGGCATGGGGAGGGAACACACACTACCTTGGCATGGGGAGGGAACACACACTAATAAATGCAGGGGTGCCAATAATTATGACATGCATTTATTTTTTCTCGATGAAGAAAATCTTTGACCAAAATTACTTACATTTTTAGAGATAAAAATTACTTATCACATTTTGTAAGATCAAGCTGATGAAGAACAATGACACATATGTAATTAATTTGAATGTATCTCACTGGTCAACTGGCACTGTGAGTTTCCACTCCACAATTTCCTTTCTTTCTTTCTTTCTTTCTGTCTTTCTCTATCTCTCTCTCTTTTTATCACTTTCCTTCTTCTTCACACTCCCTTTCCTTCATTCGCTCTACCTCTCTTTCATGTTGAAATTACAAACATGGCAGCAGATTTTTTGGTAACTTAAACCAAGCTGGTTTCATCTTTGGTTCCACTACAACTCACTGGGAGTTAAAAATGTGAACACATTACTCCTGTCCTAGCGTCCTTACACTGGCTGCCTGTTAGGGTTAGGGCTGATTTTAAGGTTTTACTGTTAACCTATAAATCAATACATGGACTTGCTCCTACTTACCTTGCTGAAATGATCCAGCCATACATACCTACACGTAACCTTAGATCGCAAGATGCAGGCCTTTTAATTGTACCTAGAATTTCTAAACAAACAGCTGGCGGCAGGGCCTTTTCTCATAGAGCTCCACTCCTGTGGAATGATCTGCCAATTAAGGTTAGAAATGCAAACTCAGTGCAAACTTTCAAGTGTCTACTAAAAACTCATCTCTACAGCACGGTTTATAATTAGGTGTAGCCTGGCCCGGGGGCGTGAAGGTGACCAGTAGGCTTGATACTGTCCACCCTTGCTGTCTTGCCAGGTGGGCTCTCGTCGCCACTGGGATGCCCTCCCTCCAATGCCCTTCAGGGGAAGAGTCACTGGCTTGTTGTTGACTCTCTGTTGCGCACTTGTGCAGTTGGGCTGTACGCTGCTAGCAATATTCGGCCCTCATTCAGGGGGGTTGCGGTTGGTGGGTGTCCCTTTGGTTGATGCCTGGCAATGTGGGTGGATTGATTTCCTGCCTGTTGAGCCCTGTCCGGGGCCTCCCCCGGGTAGGGCCACAGTGTCACCGGACCACCCCGTCTCAGTTCCAAGGTGTTACGCTGCTATATTATTGTGCTGGGGGATATGAGGGATGTACTACTAACTTTTCTCAGTCTCCTCCAGTTTTAAATATTAGGAGGAGATGAGGTCCTGGTCCACACCTGCGGATTACCTGGTTTGGGGGCCTGTTGCTGTCCCTGTCCTTATCCACCTGGTCATACTTCTGACCTAGTCTAAAAACAAATAGACTCTGGATTTAGCCCAGAGAAATGTATTTATTACTCCAATTGGACTCTTAATATCTCACCCGGCACAGCCAGAAGAGGACTGGTCACCCCTCTGAGCCTGGGTCCTCTCTAGGTTTCTTCCTAAAATTCGACCTTCTTAGGGAGTTTTCCTAGCCACTGAAATTCAACACTACTGTTGTTTGCTCCTTGGGGTTTAAGGCCGGGTGTCTTTGTGACAACTGCTTTTGTAAAAAGGGCTTTATAAATAAATGTGATTGATTGAGTTAAGATTCTACACGCTAAGGTACAGATTTGTGTCAAATGATTAATTGGCTGATAAATCAATGAGGGAAAACCTACTATTGACTCCATCCATCACTGACAGTCCAGAAACCCCTTAATGACTCATTCTTCTCTTGGCGGTCCATAACTCTACTGTTGGAACCGTGGTGCAGCATGGTTTTGAATGGCATAGAAGACCTTTCATTCTCTGCCTTGTTAAACAACAGTGTCTAGGACAACCGTATCTAGGACAACCATAACTAGGACAACAAACCGTACCTAGGACAATAGTGTCTAGGACAACAATATCTAGGACAACAGTATCTTCGACAACATCATCTTGGACAAAAGTGTCTTGGAGAACAGTGTCTTGGACAGCAGTTTCTAGGACAACAGTGTACTGGACAGCAGTTTCTAGGACAACGGTGACTAGGACAACAGTTTCTAAGACAACAGTGTCTAGGTCAACAGTGTCTTGAACAACAGTGAGTAGGACAATAGTTTCTATGACAGCAGTTTCTAGGACAACAGTGACTAGGACAACATTTTCTAGGACAAAAGTGACCAGGACAATGTTTTCTTGGACAACAGTGAGTAGGACAATAGTTTCTAGGACAACAGTTTCTAGGACAACAATGAGTAGGACAACAGTTTCTATGACAACAGTGTCTAGGTTAGATTTATGTACTGTATGTTCTTCTTCCTGGCATCTGACTCTTCTTTGAAAAATCATAATTTATGTTTTAACTAGTAAAGATATATAATCCCATAAAAACAAGACAGATGTAATACAGTATGTAAAATGAATAATATGACTGAAACAAGCAGGGATTTAGTTGATCCATTATTCTACAATGAAGACTAAAGGGGAGTGGGGAGAGAAGGACTATATGGAAGCAGTAGAGTGAGCTAGTCTGTGTTGTGCTCAAGGCATAATGCTGCCTAGCTCCCACACACAAACACACTCACACACATTGCTTCTCCCATGGCTGCATGACCAAATAAAACATGACATGAAAGCAACAAAGAGATACCCAGATGTCTGCTTTGGTATTATGCTAACACACACACATACACACACACACACACACACACTCACACACAGCATTACATGTTACAGAAGACAGATCTTTAAACAGTGTGACCAAACAAGACACCCTACCAAATAAGCTGCCTGAAATGAAGACAGTTAACTATCTGCTGTGGGAGAGGGGGGTGACTCCATTCTTACCACTAATATTATCTTTATTATTATTATTCAACCAATCCTGCTGTATGGCAGTAAAATACCAGGCCTACTAACAGTTCTTCACAACTGCTTACCGACATTTCTGGAATGTGTACATTCCAAAATGTTCTACACACTATAAACATGCTTCTGGAAACTCACACCATATTGACTAAACCCCCGACTTTTCATATGAAATTAAACATTATACTAAAAACTGTATTATTTGGCATTAAAAATGTTTGCCTTCAAAATCCTCCAATGTAATAATGTCACTATAAGGAGGATTTCAAATGGCTTTTTGAAAAATGTATTAATTAATAAATAACCACGATGTCTTACAGATGTATTCCCATGAATTTAGAACCATTATTATATATTGTGAATTATGTTTAGAGTCAGCTGTACAGTGTACAGGAAATACAGAAATATCATACATGTTCATTTTGTAGGACTTTTAAACTCTAATTAACAAGAGGACAAGAAGGATAAGTGTTTATAAACAGATAGAGTCTATGGTTATAGTCATAAAAAAGACATGTTCTGCCACAGCATAATGTATATCACTTGGCCTGAGATTTTCCCTTACATCTCAGACTATATTTTCTGGTTTTCTGATCAAGCCATTGTCTTGATTCATTCTTCTGGACAGGATTTCTCTAAATGTATATAAGGTTGTATTCAAACAACCATATTCACAACAGCTTGTTCATAGGCTTCAGAAATCATGCATGTTTACCACCATCAAGTGGTTTCTCTCAATTCTAGAAAAAGAAACCGTAGTTACGTGGGAAATACCCTGTAAGTAACGGGCTGTAATTTGAAGGGTTTCCGAAGAAAAAGTGTAACTATTTAATAGAATATAAAATACACAAGCAGTGACACATTCATGTAATTTTCTTGTATGGATCATCGTGTGACACGCGGTTCAGAACAGTGGTTAGGTGGGTTTGGCTGTACTGTCAGTCCAGTTTCCCTTATTGTCATAGCATGTACGTGAAAATGGTGAAGAACAATGTAGCAGAGAGAGTTCATTTACTGACTGAATTGTTGACTGTCTGACTGTCTGACTGTCTGACTGACTGACTGGCTGGACCATGCCTCAGTTCCAGATGTATCAAGCAGCTGGTCAATGTCATCTTGGTGAAAGTAACACTCACCCCCACATCTGCAGCCAGATACTGACACTCCAGTCTTAGCCAGGGGAAACTAGATGGAACACGTTGATTAGGGAGAGACACTCAGATGTTGTGTTCATGCAGGCATCCCAAGTCTTAAAACTGTTATAAATGTGCTTTGACCAATCAGATAAGCTCTAAAACTGATCTGGTTTGGCAAGAAATTATTTGATTGTTAAAAACTCCAATAGCAGAAAAATAGATGGATGGAATGTGTTAGCTTCTCTAATTCTGACTAATACCCTTGTAGTTGTCGTTTAACTAACACCCTGGTAGTTGTAGTTTGACTAAAACTTTGGTAGTTGCAGTGCATTTAACTAACACCCTGGAAGTTGTAGTTTGACTAATACCCTGGTGGTTGTAGTTTGACTAATACACTGGTAGCTGTAGTTTGACTAATATCCTGGTAGTTGTAGTTTGACTAATATCCTGGTAGTTGTAATTTGAATACTACCCAGAGAATTGTAGTTAGAATATTACCCTGGGTATTGTAGTTTGATTAATACCCTGGTAGCTGTAGTTTAAGGCAGTGGCAGACATTGTAACAATAAACAGCTAAGATCAGGATAAATGCAACTGGAATTTACATTAAGTTGATCGTTAATGTATTCTGGCTGATTAAAATTATGCATCGACTCAGATCCTGATTGATGTGTTGGTGTTTTGATTCGTACTCAGGAAGGTGGCTTGGCCCAGATTGTCCCAGTCCTGAAAACACAGTCATCATCTCATTAGGATTACACAGCTGTTTCACCATTTAATTGCAGCCGGCAGGATCTCACAGTAGAGATAGTTAATCCACGTCAATAGAGAGGGAATCCACCCAGATTAACAGGATTACTCCAACAAAACACTGTCCTCTTCCTCTTACGAGACCCTTCAATGGTCCCACACAATGCTGCAAGACTAATAGAACATTTCAGGTCCCTAAAACACATAGCTTTATGTTATAGAGAAACACTGTAATTTTAGCTAAATTAAATCCCCCAAACCTCCGGCCAAACAAGCAACTACTCTTCCTGGACAAAACATTAAATTGCAAAACAACAATGCATGAATAATCCATAATAGTCCCCGAAATTTAAAATACAACAAAACTTCAAGAAATATCTGTAGCTCTTGTGTTATACATTATACAAAAGGAGTGACCAATCCGATTATCTCAAGTAATCGTAAACCATAACAAGAAACAATATTTCAGTTCAGCACTTTCAGCATCAGTGTTTGTGTTTGAATTACAGGCTCAAAATGGCCAGAAACAAAGAACTTTGAAACTCATCAGTCTATTCTTGTTCTGAGAAATTAAGGCTATTAAATGTGAGAAATTGCCAAGAAACTGAAGATTAAAGTTGTGTAGAACTCTTTTGACAGAACAGTGCAAATTGGCTCTTATCAGAATAGAAAGAGGAGTGGGAGGCCCTGGTGCACAACTGAGCAAGAGGACAAATACATTAGAGTGTCTAGTCAGAGAAACAGACGCCTCACAGGTCCTCAACTAGTAGATTTATTAAACAGTACCCGCAAAACATCTCAAAGTCACCAGTGAAAAGGCGACTCCGTGATGCTGGCCCTCCAGGCAGAGTTCTTCCTCTGTCCAGTGTCTGTGTTCTTCTGCCCTTCTTGATCTTTTCTTTTTATTGCCCAGTCTGAGATATGGCGACTCTGCCTAGAAGGCCTGCATCCCATGGTGAGAGAAAGCCACTACTGTATGTCATCATCCTACATATCTCTATGGAAATAGAGACCTGCTGTCCACCACTTGATCAACCAATCAACTGAATCTACATGTCACTGAGCAAGGACATGCCAACCCGGTGACCCCACCCCCAGGCTGACCTTTAACCCCTTCCATCTGATCCTATAATTATGAGGAGAGTGTGTTGGATCCAGGTGAGTGGAGGGAAGACCACAAGAGAAGGCCCTGTATTGGTCTCTCTCCACTGGCTAGCTGTTAAATTTAGGATTGATTTTAAGATTATTTTGTTTTTAATGAGCTACATGGATGAGCACCCTCCTATTTCTGACCTCCTTATCCACTAATCTTCTTAAATGACCCTTAGGTTTCTGACCTCCTTATCCCCCCTCTTCCTCAATGACCCTTAGGTTTCTGACCTCCTTATCTCCCCTCTTCCTCAATGACCCTTAGGTTTCTGACCTTCTTATCCCCCCTCTTCCTCAATGACCCTTAGGTTTCTGACCTTCTTATCCCCCCTATTCCTCAATGACCTTTAGGTTTCTGACCTCCTTATCCCCCTCTTCCTCAATGACCCTTAGGTTTCTGACCTCCTTATCCAGTACTCTTCCTCAAAGAACCTTAGGTCTTAACCTTAGGTCCAACCAAATGCTTTTGTGTGTTCCATGGTCCTGATTAAAGTTTAAAGGAGACTGTGCCTTTTTCTGTTTCTGCTACAAAGTTGTGGAATAGCCTACCTTTATATATTTGGTCTTCTGCTAGTAGCGACATTTTTAAATGTCTTGTTTCTTTAGCATTTGAGTCTGCAAATGAGTAGGAAGTTGTGTTTATGTCTGTCATCTCATATGAATATATGTTTAGTTAGCAATATGTTTTATACATGTTTTTCTTTCTGCAGTCCTAGTTATTTGAATTATACCGCACTTCGGTTGACACATGTTGTAATTAAATGTGCTTTAGAAATATATGTGACTTGACTTGACTTAGATTACATCATTATGTGTTGGAGGAGGAGGAGGAGGAGACATGGAGAGGAGGTGGTTGATTGACTAGACAGCAGACAGTTTGAAGGAGGAGACAGGCAGGAGGAGGTGGTTGATTGATTAGACTGCATGGAGGCGATTTTCTCTGCTCTACCCAATTAACCAAATTATCTAAGCTGCTACAGGACTGTCGGATAGTCTAAACTATCTAAGATGTTAGTCCCTGGTTCTACCTGATAGTCTAAATAATTTAAGATGTTAGTCCCTGGTTCTACCTGATAGTCTAAATAATTTAAGATGTTAGTCCCTGGTTCTATCTGATAGTCTAAATTATCTAAGATGTTAGTCCCTGGTTCTACCTGATAGTCTAAATAATTTAAGATGTTAGTCCCTGGTTCTACCTGCTAGTCTAAATAATTTAAGATGTTAGTCCCTGGTTCTACCTGATAGTCTAAATAATTTAAGATGTTAGTCCCTGGTTCTATCTGATAGTCTAAATTATCTAAGATGTTAGTCCCTGGTTCTACCTGATAGTCTAAATAATTTAAGATGTTAGTCCCTGGTTCTACCTGCTAGTCTAAATAATTTAAGATGTTAGTCCCTTGTTCTACCTGATAGTCTAAATAATTTAAGATGTTAGTCCCTGGTTCTACCTGATAGTCTAAATAATTTAAGATGTTAGTCCCTGGTTCTATCTGATAGTCTAAATAATTTAAGATGTTAGTCCCTGGTTCTATCTGATAAGTCTAAATAATTTAAGATACAAGTCTCTAGCTTTATCTAATTGACCAAATTATCTAAGCTGCTGATCCAAAAGAAAGCAGGTGTGGGATGTGACGGATATTCTACATTATTCAAGTAAACATCTGATGGAAGACGAATGAGCTAGTCACAAGGAACGCAGTAGCCTTGGCCCTACACATGTTTAGTTCTGGAACATATCACCATCACAACACTGTGACTCAGCACTGGACACGCCCACCCGGAGAGAGCTGGCTGCTGATTCGTGGTCCACCTGCTTCTGCTGCCCTTTTAGAACCCACGTTACTGATGACATCACAGTGAAGAGGTGGTCCATGGAAAGGCATTATGCCTAGCCTATGCTACTCCGCAACTGTGGAATTTGACTCACCACATGCACACACACACAGACATGAATCACCAAACACACACGCACAGAGCTGACTCACCAAACACACACGCACAGAGCTGACTCACCAAACACACACGCACAGACCTGACTCACCAAACACACATGCACAGACCTGACTCGCCAAACACACATGCACAGACCTGACTCGCCAAACACACACGCACAGACCTGACTCGCCAAACACACACGCACAGACCTGACTCGCCAGACCTGGTCTTGTCGTGAATCTGCTACAAGGGTGTCAAGGCCTGTATACTGTAAGTTACTGCTGATACAGGGGGAAGGAGAAAGAGAAGGAAAGGGAGAGAGTGACAGAGGGAGAGAACTAAAAATAGAAACAAGTCCCCTTAGACAGATGTTTCTGGTCTTCCAATCCCAGATCCAAACCCAACAAGACTCAGGACAGAACAATGGTCACACTCAAACATTGAGGATAAAAAAAGACTGATTCAGTAGAAGAAATCAACCAAAAACAGCACGAGACGAATGGTGTGTCAGCAAACGAAGGGTCAGCGGTTTAAATCCCCAAGCCGACAAGGGTGAAAAACCCCGTTGTTCTGTTCCTGACCAAAACAGATTACTGTAATTGCTCCCAGGTCATTGCAGGAAAGGAGAATGGTGGTAAAACAGGAAAAGTTGGCTTTGTCATGACTGCAACACAGACAGGAGAAACTGAACTGTTAAATCTCTAGCTGATGAAACAGAAACACGCTCCATTGAGGACCAGAAAAGGGGACCCAGAGGTTCATTTTCAACTCCCCTGTTCCATGACCATGGTGCTGTCCATGACCAAGTGTTGACACCCCAGGATATCACTGATATTTAACTGATGGCTTCAAGAAGAAAAAGAACGACACCCTTCCACAGTTCTCAGGGGACTTCTTGCCATGACGTCGGTACATTTATACCAAGCCACTAGAGGCGCCATCTCTGAGGAGGACACCTTCCTAAAGGAGTCACACTTTCACCAGGTTACTGCAGAAGTAGTGGTGAGACTTGAGAGTTAATTCAGTAAATCCAGCACCTGTCAAAGACATGAAGCTGCAGAGCAGCAGAAGAACCACGAGGGAAGGTGTTCTGGGAGACGATGGATTGGCTGTTTGAGGTGATTGACCCCCAGTCTATCTCACTGGTTTTATTGGCAGATAAAAGGCCATATTTGAATGAGATTACTGTGCGATATGCCCCAGTGAGAGTCCTTCAGAGGTGGACTCTGAGTCTGGCTGCTGGTCTCACCTCCTCATGAACCCGGGTCAGCACAATGGTGCAGCGACAGGCTTCACTCATTAAGTCTAAAGTCCTCCCTCCCCTCTGCTCCCTCCCCTCTGCTCCCTCCGCTCCCTCCGCTCCCTCCCCTCTGCTCCTTCCCCTCTGCTCCCTCCCCTCTGCTCCCTCCGCTCCCTCCCCTCTGCTCCCTCCCCTCTGCTCCTTCCCCTCTGCTCCCTCCCCTCCGCTCCCTCCCCTCCGCTCCCTCCCCTCTGCTCCTTCCCCTCCGCTCCCTCCCCTCTGCTCCCTCCCCTCTGCTCCCTCCCCTCCGCTCCTTCCCCTCCGCTCCCTCCCCTCCGCTCCTTCCCCTCTGCTCCCTCCCCTCCGCTCCCTCCCCTCTGCTCCCTCCCTTCTGCTCCCTCCCCTCCGCTCCCTCCCCTCTGCTCCCTCCCCTCTGCTCCCTCCCTTCCGCTCCCTCCCCTCCGCTCCCTCCCCTCTGCTCCCTCCCCTCCGCTCCCTCCCCTCCGCTCCCTCCACTCCATCCCCTCTGCTCCCTCCCTTCTGCTCCCTCCCCTCCGCTCACTCCCCTCTGCTCCCTCTGCTCCCTCCGCTCCCTCCACTCCGCTCCCTCTGCTCCCTCCCCTCTGCTCCCTCCCCTCTGCTCCCTCTGCTCCCTCCCCTCTGCTCCCTCCCCTCTGCTCCCTCCCCTCCACTCCCTCCCCTCTGCTCCCTCCCCTCCGCTCCCTCCCCTCTGCTCCCTCCACTCCCTCCCCTCTGCTCCCTCCCCTCTCACCCCACCACTGAAAAAGTACAGACATGAAAATCTTTTTTCTTCTCCTGAATACCTCTATGCAGGGAAACCAGTGCCAGGCGTTGGGCTAGAGTTTGTCTGACAACTAACTAAACTAGAGTTAGTCTGACAAGTAATTAAACTGGGTTTAGTCAGACAACTAACTAAACTAGGATTAGTGACACTGTTCCAGTGTATTTTGTGTAAAGGTTACCATAGACATTACACAATCACCAGCCAGGAATCCTGACGCTATTTTTCTCTGGGTTGCTTATCACCATGGTGATTCTCTAGTTGGGGCAGGGTTGTGCAATCATCAGTCAGCTGATAGGCTGAAAGGAAGAGTGTAGATGAGCCATATAAGGACATAGGGTGCAGAAACCTGTCAGTGTTAGTTCAACAGTAGGGTGTGGGGTTAATACAGGACATTGATCTCCACATCGGGTGAAGACAGTCAGAGAAACAGACAGAAAGAGAGACAGGCAGGCATAGAGACACAACAGAAAGTCAGACACACAAACAGACAGAAAGAGAGACATTACAGAGAAAAAGACAGAGACATAACAGAAGAACAGGCACCCAGACAGACAGAGAGACAGACAGACAGACAGATAGAGAGACAGACAGATAGCGAGACAGACAGACAGAGAGACAGATAAACAGGTGGCACAGACTACACATTTGAGAAGTTCCAATGACGTTATGGTGGCAGGAGTTTTTCTGTTGGCTGCTATGGCAACAGCTAGACAGATGGAGCAGTTGGCCAGACAGATGTTATTTGAACTGGAGGGAGGTAGAGAGACAGGGTTGCTTGGAGACAGAGGCAGGGAGACAGGGCAACAGAGGCAGGGAGACAGAGACAGTGAGACAGAGACAAGGAGACAGAGATGGTGGGTGACATGGCGACAGAGACAGGAAGACAGAGACAGGGAGACAAAGGCAGGAAGACAAAGGCAGGGAGACAGAGACAGGGTGGGTGACAGGTGGGGGACAGGGTGGGTGACAGGTGAGGGACAGGGTGGGAGACAGGCCGGGTGACAGGCCAGGTGACAGGGTGGGTGACAGGGTGGGTGACAGGCCAGGTGACAGGGTGGGTGACAGGGTGGGTGACAGGTGGGTGACAGGGTGGGTGGGTGACAGGCCGGGTGACAGGGTGGGTGACAGGTGGGTGACAGGGTGGGTGACAGGCCGGGTGACAGGTGGGTGACAGGGTGGGTGACAGGCCGGGTGACAGGGTGGGTGACAGGGTGGGTGACAGGGTGGGAGACAGGGTGGGTGACAGGCCGGGTGACAGGGTGGGTGACAGGGTGGGTGACAGGGTGGGAGACAGGGTGGGTGACAGGGTGGGTGACAGGGTGGGTGATAGGTGGGTGACAGGTGGGGGACAGGGTGGGTGACAGGGTGGGTGACAGGCCGGGTGACAGGCCGGGTGACAGGGTGGGTGACAGGGTGGGAGACAGGGTGGGTGACAGGGTGGGTGACAGGGTGGGTGATAGGTGGGTGACAGGGTGGGTGACAGGTGGGTGACAGGGTGGGGGACAGGGTGGGGGACAGGGTGGGTGACAGGTGGGGGACAGGGTGGGTGACAGGGTGGGTGACAGGCCGGGTGACAGGGTGGGTGACAGGGTGGGTGACAGGGTGGGGGACAGGGTGGGTGACAGGGTGGGGGACAGGGTGGGTGACAGGTGGGGGACAGGGTGGGTGACAGGGTGGGGGACAGGGTGGGTGACAGGGTGGGTGACAGGTGGGGGACAGGGTGGGGGACAGGGTGGGGGACAGGGTGGGTGACAGGGTGGGTGACAGGGTGGGTGACAGGGTGGGTGGGGGACAGGGTGGGTGACAGGGTGGGTGACAGGGTGGGTGGGGGACAGGGTGGGTGGGGGACAGGGTGGGTGACAGGGTGGGTGACAGGTGGGGGACAGGGTGGGGGACAGGGTGGGTGACAGGATGGTTGACAGGGTGGGGGACAGGGTGGGTGACAGGGTGGGTGACAGGGTGGGTGGGGGACAGGGTGGGTGACAGGGTGGGTGACAGGGTGGGTGGGGGACAGGGTGGGGGACAGGGTGGGTGACAGGGTGGGTGACAGGGTGGGTGGGGGACAGGGTGGGGGACAGGGTGGGGGACAGGGTGGGTGACAGGGTGGGTGACAGGGTGGGTGGGGGACAGGGTGGGTGACAGGGTGGGTGACAGGGTGGGTGGGGGACAGGGTGGGGGACAGGGTGGGTGACAGGGTGGGTGACAGGGTGGGTGGGGGACAGGGTGGGGGACAGGGTGGGTGACAGGGTGGGTGACAGGGTGGGTGGGGGACAGGGTGGGTGACAGGGTGGGTGACAGGGTGGGTGGGGGACAGGGTGGGTGGGGGACAGGGTGGGTGACAGGGTGGGGGACAGGGTGGGGGACAGGGTGGGTGGGGGACAGGGTGGGTGGGGGACAGGGTGGGTGACAGGGTGGGGGACAGGGTGGGGGACAGGGTGGGGGACAGGGTGGGGGACAGGGTGGGGGCCAAGACTGTTGGGTGGGACGGAGGAAGACCTCATCAAACAAGCAAGGTGTCATTGCTTCTGAATGTTTCAGTAATCCATGATGTGATCACCACGTTTTTCAAAATGATCTGTAATCTGAGTAAATCTACAGTTTAGCTGGTAATAACAGATTTCACATAATCCATTGTCCCCATACCTCAGTACCTTTTGTGTCAACAAACAGATATAAAATTAGATGAAAAGCAGACAAGGGTGATGGTTATAAATCCAAGGAAATAATCTGCAGTGGTTAAAAACAGTCTTACTGACTAAGCAGGAAGGGATATATTCTGTTCTGTTTCCTCAGTATATTCCTGTTGTCTGGAGGGATGTAGAGGAACTACTGATATGTAAGATATAAAAAGACCACATAAACTATGAATAGACAGGCCTGAGGCCCCCCCCCCACACACACACACACACACAAACACCCATACTTCAATACATACACTAACATAGACTCCCGCACACACACACACCATCACACACACATACACTAACACAAACACTAACACACACACATACACTAACACACACACACATACACTAACACACACACACACCATCACACACACATACACTAACACCAACACACACATACACTAACACACACACACACCATCACACACACATACACTAACACAAACACCAACCCACACATACACTAACACACACACCATCATACACACATACACTAACACAAACACCAACACACACACATACACTAACACAAACACTAACACACACACATACACAAACACACACACCAACACACACACATACACTAACACACACACCAACACACACACATACACTAACACACACACCAACACACACACATACACTAACACACACATACACTAACACACACTTTAAAACATGTGCTGACACATTCAACCAAAGGCCTTTCCTGCTGTACTGCACAGGTCCATTAAACCTATAGGAGGAATCCATCATATCGACCCCCTAAAACAGAACCACTGCAACTCTGAATCAGCAGACCAGGGGTCCCCAGAAATCCCTCCCTCCTCCCCTCTCTCTCCCTCCTCTCCCTCCCTCCCTCCTCCCCTCTCTCTCCCTCTTCTCCTCCCCTCTCTCTCCCTCCTCTCCCTCCCTCCCTCCCTCCCTCCTCCCCTCTCTCTCCCTCTTCTCCTCCCCTCTCCCTCCCTCCTCCCCTCTCCCTCCCTCCTCACCTCCCCTCTCCCTCCTCTCATGTACCTACCCCCCTCTCTTTCCTCTCCCTCCTCTCATGTACCTACCCCCCTCTCTTTCCTCTCCCTCCTTCCCTCTCCCTCCTCCCTTCTCCTTACTCCCCTCTCCCTCCATCCCTCTCCCTACTCCTCTCCCTACTCCTCTCCCTACTCCCCCCTGCCTGCTCCCCTCCACCTACTCCCCTCTCCCCCCCCCATCCTCCTTCCCTCTCCCTCCTTCCCTTGCTCTACTCCTCTCTCCCTTCTCCCCCTGCCTACTGCCCTCTCCCGACTCCCGTCTACCTACTCCCTTCTCCCTCCCCCTCTCTCCCTCACTCACTCCTCCTCTTCAATCCAAAATAAATCTTAAATCTCAGACAGAGGGTTCACTGTGTGTTCACCAGACTCTCCTCATTCCAGCCTCATACCCCGTGACTTCCCATGAGTTCATGTCGCTAGGCAACCTTTCCCCTGCCATTAGAATTCCCATGCATTACTATGTCTGCATTGATGTCACGGTTGCTACGGCGACCGTGTGATGAGTCTACTGTGACACATTCACATCTTGAACATGTTGCTAATGAAACATGGTATTTTGTTGCTGTGACATGGCGGCAGCAACAGCCCCATACATGGCTGGGCATTGTGTTCCTGTGCCGAGAACTGGCCCAGTGAGGAAGGATCCTCTTTCAGTGTTCAGTGGTTCGTAGTCTGAGTTATTCGGGAAAAACTTGGCACCAGAATGAAGTACAGTAAGTCCAGACCAACCATGTCCAGGGGTGTATTCAGTCTCCCCAAACAAGCCGCCGACAGCTAGCAGATTACCCTGACGGGAACAGAACAGCCCATAATTTAATGCCTCAATGTAATTTACTGTACATGGAGGACAAAGCAGTTATCACCATGGCAACTTCTTCAATATTGTACTGTACATGTATGACTTAGCTGTCATCACCATGGCAACCAACCCCCTCAATATAATCTACTGTCTGTTCCTACATCATGACACAGTAAAGCATGCTGGCTAATCCCAGCAGCAGCCTTTCAAATCAACCAGTTAGCCAAATCAAGTAAGCACCAATTCAGTCAGCCATAAAACTCAGTCAGTAAGCCACACAAGCAGTCAGCAGCCACCAAAGTCAGATAGTGTTTGAGATTACCAGATTTACAGTCAAAGGTCAATCATTGCTACGTTGATGTCATACAATAACCACATAGCCCGGTAGGAAACGACAACGAAAAATACAGTCAGTAGGTAATTTTTTCCTGAACAGAAAACATGCACTCTGAGGGAGGATCCCATCTAGTAGAACCTAATTTCCTTCTGAATGTCTTTTTCTACTCAGTTTTGCCTAATAATGTGTCTTGCAATAATTGGTTCTAGCAATTCAATTCAATATCCCACTGATTATAAAGTTTCAGCAGACAGACAGAACATATTTGGCTAAACATCCAGAGGATGAACTTAAACATTACCTCTGTGTTGTTGAAATAAGAACACAGAATACACACTTCAAATCTCAACCTTGAGAAGAAACTACCACTAGAATGATGACCTCAGATTCTATGATAACAGTCAGATAAAATCACTGTACAGCTGAACTTAAAAGGACAGTTTAAATTATCAGGATCAGAGTAGAAACAGGATTATAAAGTATAAATGACTAGCTACACAGACACTCATGGATATACACTGACCATGAGAAAAAATGTGCAGGATATGGTTTCATGTCTTTTGATATTACAAATCACTATGACCCTAATCCTAAACCTAACCACTAGGTCTAAGCTTTCATTACATTCAGTCAGCCATCTACAGTCAGTCAGTCAAGCCTAGAAAACTGCAATTCAGTCAGTCAGTTTTACAACACATCTGTTTACACTGTGGTCAGGCAATCAGACAGGAAACAGACAGTCTGTCAGTCAGTTTTACAACACATCTGTTTACACTGTGGTCAGGCAATCAGACAGGAAACAGCCAGTCAGTCAGTCAGTTTTACAACACATCTGTTTACACTATGGTCAGGCAATCAGACAGGAAACAGACAGTCAGTCAGTCAGTTTTACAACACATCTGTTTACACTGTGGTCAGGCAATCAGACAGGAAACAGCCAGTCAGTCAGTCAGTTTTACAACACATCTGTTTACACTATGGTCAGGCAATCAGACAGGAAACAGACAGTCAGTCAGTCAGTTTTACAACACATCTGTTTACACTGTGGTCAGGCAATCAGACAGGAAACAGCCAGTCAGTCAGTCAGTTTTACAACACATCTGTTTACACTATGGTCAGGCAATCAGACAGGAAACAGCCAGTCAGTCAGTCAGTTTTACAACACATCTGTTTACACTAGGGATGCACCGATACCACTTTTTTTCAGGTTGAGTACAAGTAGGATTACTTACATTTGGATACTTGCCGATACCGAGTGCCGATACCAAATACTTGAAGTTGCACTAGGTTTTTTCAGTTTTCTCCCTTATAAGCTTCATTCAGGTTAGAAGAGGCTGAACGAAGGTTAGTTTCAATTCACTTGTTATGGGGACGCGCTAGCGTTCCAGCTCAGCCAGCGTTCTTTTGCCGTTTTTGAGGCTAGGGTGAATTTTTATGCGTTCTATTGTCCTGCCTAATACTATACTAAAATTTAGTCGCTAACTAGCTTAGCCGATAGCCGGCCGGCACACCACAGTAAACTACTTACCCTCGTAGTTGTGCAGATAACTCGATACGTAGAGTTTGAATCCCTTGTTCCGCTTGCTTGTTGGAGCAGGAGACCAGGCATCAACAATTCGATGGACATCACTAATGCTTATTTTAGGCAGGTATTGGAGACATCTACTGAAAACTGAAATTTTGGGCGACGCGGGTGATCGCCTTAAGTAAACCGGAAAATGAAATGCCGACATCTGGCTAAAGCGGAAGTTCGTCCATACACTTGTGCACAGAGTCTATTTCGCTTCTCCAGTGTTGGAGTTAGCTGTTGTTGTTGTAGCATTAGCATACTCATTGAACTCTGCGCTGTGTCGTGTATAACGATGTTTGATCAAATTGCTTGTGTTAAATTATTGTTTTTCCTTTCCTCCTCTTGACAGTCTAGCAGAGCAGAGCTTGCACTACTTTTGTCATTGCTGACATCTCCGTCTTCCCACTCTACCAATCTGAGTTCTATATTCTGTACTTATGTTTCAACTACGTGGTATCAGCACATGGTATCGGCATACTTCTATGAGTAAGAGTACAAGTACATGAGCCCAGTATCGGGCCGATACCCGATACTGGTATCGGTGCATCCCTAGTTTAAACCATGGTCAGCCAATAAGACACAGCCTCCAGCACGCTTTTCTAGTTCACACACGCACATGCACGCACGTATTCACACACACACTGCAGGATAGCATGATGCTGGCCTGCTCTGCCTAAGTTAACAAGGTCATGACCTTTCAACTCTAACCCTCCCCCAGGGTTAGCACCCTCTTGCAGGGAGAGGCAGTGAGGATAAGTCAATATAATGAGCCACAATGAACAACCTGTTCCTTCTGTTTTTGATGGTTGTGGTTGTTAAGATAGGAAACTGTACTGAAAAACATGCTTACAAGGATAGAATCCACAACATCACTATCAGCAGCATTATCATGATCCCTATAATCGGCATTACCATAATTCGTATCATCAGCATTTTCTGGTCCCTATCACAAGCATTAGCATGATCCCTATAATCGGCATTACCATGATCCCTATCACCAGCATATTCTCGTCCTTATCATCAGCATTACCATGATCCCTGTCATCAGCATTTTCTGGTCCCTATCACCAGAATTAGCATGGTTCCTATTACCAGCATTATCATAATTGTTATAATTACCACTATCATTATCATCTGTGTTATAACGGCACACTGCTGGCAGCTCTGCCCATATTTGGTTTATTACAGTACCAGTAGTGTTACATGGCATTATAGTACCAGGGGTGTTACATGGCCTTATCATACCAGGGGTGTTACATGGCATTACAGTACCAGGAGTGTTACATGGCATTATAGTACCAGGGGTGTAACAGGGTATTATGGTACATGGGGTGTTACAGGGTGTTATAGTACCAGGGTATTACAGAGCATTAAATTACCAAGGGTGGTACAGGGCCTTATAGTACCAGGAGTATTACAGGATTTTATAGTACATGGGGTGTTACTGGGTATAATAATACCAGAAGTTTTACGGGGTGTTACTGGGTATTATAATACCAGGGGTGTTACAGTGTGTTATATTACCAGGGGTGTTATTGGTTATTATAATACCAGAAGTGGTACAGGGTGTTTTATTACCAGGGGTGTTACTGGGTATTGTAATACCAGGGGTGTTACAATGTATTATATTATTAGGTGTGTTACTGGGTACTGTAATACCAGGGGTGTTACAGGGTGTTATATTACCAGGGGTGTTACTGGGTATTATAATACCAGAAGTGGTACAGGGTGTTTTATTACCAGGGGTGTTACTGGGTATTATAATACCAGAAGTGGTACAGGGTGTTATATTACCAGGGGTGTTACTGGGTATTATAATACCAGAAGTGGTACAGGGTGTTTTATTACCAGGGGTGTTACTGGGTATTGTAATACCAGGGGTGTTACAATGTATTATATTATTAGGTGTGTTACTGGGTATTATAATACCAGAAGTGGTACAGGGTGTTATATTGCATGGGGTGTTACTGGGTATTGTAATACCAGGGGTGTTACAATGTATTATATTATTAGGTGTGTTACTGGGTATTATAATACCAGAAGTGGTACAGGGTGTTATATTGCATGGGGTGTTACTGGGTATTGTAATACCAGGGGTGTTACAGGGTGTTATAGTACCAGGGAAAGGCAATCTATCCAATGGGAATCCATTCCAGAAAATAATCTGTCTGCTCAAAGTGAACCACAGCGTCCAAGTCTCCTCCTATAAGAATTCAACTGTTGTTCAAAATGTCCAGATTCCTCAGTGGTGGACTCTGGATATCTTGCTCATTCCCTCTTTATTCTGGAAGGCAATTTTGGAGGTGAACAGCATTTGGCAACCGTAATTAAGATTAATGCCAGCTATTTGGACTGAGCAATATGATACTAATGGTAACTCCTTCCTTCTCTACCTCCCTCTTCGCAGCACAGCTGCACTTCAATGTCAGACCTTTGAACTCTGACCTGAGACTGGTGGGTCAGGCAGCAAAAAAGGTCAGGGGTGACAGACAGAATGAAGGGGGGATGCAGGGAATGGAGGACCGGGGTTATGCCACCTCCCCCCAAAACATGCATGTCTACCTATTTGTCTCTGTGCCTGTCTGTCTGCATGCCTGTATGTGTCTGTCTGTCCACAAGGCCTGTTGGAGACAGCCTGAGATACAGAGAGACAGCATGAGATACAGAGAGACAGCGTGAGATTCAGAGAGACATACCAAGATACAGATAGACAAAGTGAGATACAGAGTGAGATACATAGAGACAGAGTGAGATACAGAGAGACAGAATAATACATAGAGACACAGAGTGAGATACAGAGAGACTGAGTGAGATACAAAGAGACTGAGTGAGATACAGAGAGACAGAGTGCGATACAGAGAAACAGAATAATACATAGAGACACAGAGTGAGATGCAGAGAGACAGAGTGCGATACAGAGAGACAGAGTGCGATACAGAGAGACAGAGTGCGATACAGAGAGACAGAGTGAGATACAGAGAGACAGAGTGCGATACAGAGAGACAGAGTGAGATACAGAGAGGCAGAGTGCGATACAGAGAGACAGAGTGAGATACAGAGAGACAGAGTGAGATACAGAGAGACAGAGTGCGATACAGAGAGACAGAGTGCGATACAGAGAGACAGAGTGAGATACAGAGAGACAGAGTGCGTGTGGTGGCAGGCGTTAGAGATCAGTCCTCACATGCTCCTTCATGTGAATGTGCTAAAAGAGAAAGGAGTGGTGAGTGAGGTAGGAGAGACGGGTGGGAAGAGATGGGAGTGCAGGAGAGAGGAGGAGGGAGGAGAGAGAGACAGGAGAGAGGAGGAGGGAGGAGAGAGAGACAGGAGAGAGGAGGAGGGAGGAGAGAGAGACAGGAGAGAGGAGGAGGGAGGAGAGAGAGACAGGAGAGAGGAGGAGGGAGGAGAGAGAGACAGGAGAGAGTGAAGAAGATATAGGGAGGAGAGAAGGGGCACTGCTTGATATTCTTTAGGGTTAGGGAGTGTAAGGACGGGGAACTGAGCTTTGCTTTATGTAATAGTTGTCAGCCCTCGAAGGTGGTGGCTATCGATGGATCACAGACTGTTGTCTTGATCCAGTCCGCTCACACAGAACAGACTCCTGTCTTGATCCAGTCTACTCACACAGAAGACTCCTGTCTTGATCCAGTCCACTCACACAGAAGACTCCTGTCTTGATCCAGTCCACTCACACAGAAAAAACTACAGTTTTGATCCAGTCCACTCACACAGAACAGACTCCTGTCTTGATCCAGTCCACTCACACAGAAAAAACTACAGTTTTGATCCAGTCCACTCACACAGAACAGACTCCTGTCTTGATCCAGTCCACTCACACAGAAAAAACTACAGTTTTGATCCAGTCCACTCACACAGAACAGACTCCTGTCTTGATCCAGTCCACTCACACAGAAAAAACTACAGTTTTGATCCAGTCCACTCACACAGAACAGACTCCTGTCTTGATCCAGTCCACTCACACAGAAAAAACTACAGTTTTGATCCAGTCCACTCACACAGAACAGACTCCTGTCTTGATCCAGTCCACTCACACAGAAAAAACTACAGTTTTGATCCAGTCCACTCACACAGAACAGACTCCTGTCTTGATCCAGTCCACTCACACAGAAAAAACTACAGTTTTGATCCAGTCCACTCACACAGAACAGACTCCTGTCTTGATCCAGTCCACTCACACAGAAAAAACTACAGTTTTGATCCAGTCCACTCACACAGAACAGACTCCTGTCTTGATCCAGTCCACTCACACAGAAAAAACTACAGTTTTGATCCAGTCCACTCACACAGAACAGACTCCTGTCTTGATCCAGTCTACTCACACAGAAGACTCCTGTCTTGATCCAGTCCACTCACACAGAAGACTCCTGTCTTGATCCAGTCCACTCACACAGAAAAAACTACAGTTTTGATCCAGTCCACTCACACAGAACAGACTCCTGTCTTGATCCAGTCCACTCACACAGAAAAAACTACAGTTTTGATCCAGTCCACTCACACAGAACAGACTCCTGTCTTGATCCAGTCCACTCACACAGAAAAAACTACAGTTTTGATCCAGTCCACTCACACAGAACAGACTCCTGTCTTGATCCAGTTCACTCACACAGAACTTGATCCAGTCCACTCACACAGAACAGGCTGCTGTCCTCCCTTACTCCCTGACTCACCCACCAGTATCCCTCCCTCCCACTCTGGGCAGTCACAAGCACTGACATTGAGATTCCCTCAAGCCAGAACCAACCCCAATTCACACACAAACCCCTCCTCCCCCACCTCTCCCACCTCCCCAATACACACACACAAGCCCTCCTCCCCCACCTCTCCCACCTCTCCCACCTCCCCAATACACACACACAAGCCCTCCTCCCCCACCTCCTAAATTTTCTCCCAGCTGAAAAAACACAAAGAAGTGTTTAACTGGTGAAAGGCAATACTTCCTTACTCTTACTTCCTATCGCCAAACCTCCCAACTCTTACCTCCGAACAACTAACCTCCTACCTCCTAACATTTTACCTCCTAATGCTTAACCTTCTACCTCCTAACATTTTACCTCCAAATGCTTAACCTCCTACCTCCTAACATTGTACCTCCTAATGCTTAACCTCCTACCTCCTAAACTCTTCAGTCCTAACCTCCTAACTCTTACCAGCTAATGCCTAAACTCCTTACATCCTAAATCCTAACCTCATAAATGCTAATTTGCAATCCTAACCTAACCCAACTTCCTAACTGTAATCCTGCTAAACCTTACCTGCTAACTCTCTGACCTCGTAATGTCTAACCTCATAACCTTCTATTCCAACACCAACCTCTTACCGGCTAACACCCACTTCCTAACCTCCTGGCTCCTGGGCTCCAAACTTGTACATTCAAACCTTCTTCCTCCTGATCTGCCGATGTATTCCTCCCAACCTCCAAACTATCTCCCTAACACCAAACTCCTTACATCCTTACACGTAACACTCTCCTCTTCTCCTCTTCTCCTCTTCTCCTCTTCTCCTCAGTCGTTCTGCAGTAGTGGTGAGTATTCCAACCATTGGCACTGACTTTAAAGTCTCAAGCTTGGTTCCCACGTGGTTTGTGTTCAGACACGAGCATTTAGCACCTCGTTCCAGTTAGGAATGGACATACAGGTGCTGGTCATGAAATGAGTATCATCAAAAAGTTGATTTATTTCTGTCAAAAAGTGAAACTTGTGTATTATATTTATTCATTGCACACAGACTGATATATTTCAAATGTTTATTTCTTTTAATTGTGATGATTATAACTGACAACTAATGAAAATCCCAAATTCAGTATCTCAGAAAATGTGAATATTACTTAAGACCAATACAAAAAAAATTATTTTTTGAAATGTTGGCCAACTGAAAAGTATGAACATAAAAAGTAAAAGCATGTACAGCACTCAATACTCAATACTTAGTTGGGGCTCCTTTTGTCTGAATTACTGCAGCAATGCGGCGTGGCATGGAGTCGATCAGTCTGTGGCACTGCTCAGGTGTTATGAGAGCCCATGTTGCTCTGATAGTGGCCTTCAGCTCTTCTGCATTGTTGGGTCTGGCGTATCGCATCTTCCTCTTCACAATACCCCATAGATTTTCAATAGGGTTAAGGTCAGGCGAGTTTGCTGGCCAATTCAGAATAGGGATACCATGGTCCTTAAACCAGGTTCTGGTAGCTTTGGCACTGTGTGCAGGTGCCAAGTCCTGCTGGAAAATGAAATCTGCATCTCCATAAAGTTGGTCAGCAGCAGGAAGCATGAAGAGCTTTAAAACTTCCTGATAGATGGGTGCGTTGACCTTGGACCTCAGAAAACACAGTGGACCAACACCAGCAGATCACATGGCATCAGAAAAGCAGAACTTAATATTTGGTACAAAAACCTTTGTTTGCAATTACAGAGATCATACATTTCCTGTAGTTCTTGACCAGGATTGCACACACTGCAGCAGGGATTTTGGCCCACTCCTCCATACAGACCTTCTCCAGATCCTTCAGGTTTCGGGGCTGTTGCTGGGCAATACAGACTTTCAGCTCCCTCCAAAGATTTTCTATTGGGTTCAGGTCCGGAGACTGGCTAGGCCACTCCAGGACCTTGAGATGCTTCTTACGGAGTCACTCCTTAGTTGCCCTGGCTGTGTGTTTCGGTTGTCATGCTGGAAGACCCAGGCATGACCCATCTTCAATGCTCTTACTGAGGGAAGGTCTCGCGATACATGGCCCCATCTATCCTCCCCTCAATACGGTGCAGTTGTCCAGTCCCCTTTGCAGAAAAGAATCCCCAAAGAATGATGTTTCCAACTCCATGCTTCACAGTTGGGATGGTGTTCTTGGGGTTGTACTCACTTCTTCCTCCAAACACAGTGAGTGGAGTTTAGACCAAAAAGCTCTATTTTTGTCTCATCAGACCACATGACCTTCTCCCATTCCTCCTCTGGATCATCCAGATGGTCATTGGCAAACTTCAGACTGGCTTGCACATGCGCTGGCTTGAGCAGGGGGACCTTGCGTATGCTGCAGGATTTTAATCCATGACGGCGTAGTGTGTTACTAATGGTTTTCTTTGAGACTGTGGTCCCAGCTCTCTTCAGGTCATTGACCAGGTCCTGCTGTGTAGTTCTTGTCTGATCCCGCACCTTCCTCATGATCATTGATGCCCCACAAAGTGAGATCTTGCATGGAGCCCCAGACCGAGGGAGATTGAGCATCATCTTGAACTTCTTCCATTTTTTAATAATTGCGCGAACAGTTGTTGCCTTCTCACCAAGCTGCTTGCCTGTTGTCCTGTAGCCCATCCCAGCCTTGTACAAGTCTACAATTTTATCCCTGATGTCCTTACACAGCTCTCTGGTCTAGGCCATTGTGGAGAGGTTGGAGTCTGTTTGTTTGATTGAGTGTGTGGACAGGTGTCTTTTATACAGGTAACGAGTTCAAACAGATGCAGTTAATACAGGTGGAGTGGACAACAGGAGGGCTTCTTAAAGAAAAACTAACAGGTCTGTGAGAGCCGGAATCCTTACTGGTGTGTAGGTGATCAAATACTTGTCATGCAATAAAATGCAAATTAATTATTTAAAAACCATACAATGTGATTTTCTGGATATTTGTTTTAGATTCCGTCTGTCACAGTTGAAGTGTACATATGATAATAATTACAGACCTCTACATGCTTTGTAAGTACATGTAACATTTAAACGTACAAACACAGGCCAGTTGATTCTTAATTTAGACTTGGTCACGTTTCATGATTTAGATGGGCTCAATTGTTCAGGACAGGGATTTTGTGTGCATTGAGTTCTCCTATTGGAATTGGAAAGCAACCCCATACTGCTATATTAATAGCACACCACTTTGACACCACTACCAATTCATTCAGAGTTTAATCTTCAATTGTCAAATACGTTTCTTGCGTCCAGTACCCAAAAGAAACATTATGCGCTGTTTCAACATATTACCTTCCCTTACCAAGGAGGGATCTGATATTTCTCAACTCATAAAGCGACCGCCACGTATTTATGTGTTTGCGTTATTTTAGTTTAAATAGTTCTCTGGTATTTGACAGCCATTGATATATTCCACATATAATTGAAGAATGCGTCGATTACTAGCTTGCACCTTGACACTACCAATTTTTCCAAATGGTTTCACCGTTTTGATAAATTCCAGCACAAATGTCTGTTTGTATTATTTGAATGATCTACGTGTACCCTTTGTATTTCATAGATATACAATTTAGTTCTGTTTTTAAGTAGAACGGGACCAGAAAGCTGGTAACAAAGACAGTATAGGGTGATATTTTGTGTGTTTAATTGACTATTACTGCAAATTGTATAAAATAAACATGGAATTAAACAGTAATAATAAGACTGGCCAAATAGCCAAAAATAGCCAACTGCTATTATTTCTTGCCTTACGTTACCCAAAAGAAAGATCTGTCTTTTTAATCAAAACTCATAATTTGTTTTTATTTCCAATAAAAACAATAAAAAATAATCTGTGTTCTGGGTGAAAATCACCAGCATATATGGCGTATGTATGGCAATAGCCGCACCGGTTCTCATTTGAAGGTTATAGGGAATACCATTGATCGATAAAGCATTTGTAAGTTTTAGAAGGTTTCAGTTCTAAAACATTGGTTATGCTGGACTTCACTCAAACAAACTCTAGAAAGCACCAAAGAACAATAAGGAGCCGTGACGGAAAGTTTTGAGTTAAAATGTCCGGCTATTTCCTTATGTAATAACAAAGAAATACGTTGAACAAAGTCATTGGGTCATATTCAATTGTTTATAGTTTGACTAGAGGATTTATGGCATATAGCTGTTGCTACTGTCTTTCATCGGAACACAGATCAAAGAAACACAAGCATGGTTGGGCATTTTAGGTAAAATTCACAATTCAATCAATCAAATGTCTTTATAAAGCCCTTTTTCCAACAGCAGTTTTTACAAAGTGCTTTTAAAGAAACACCCGGCCTTAAACCCCAAGGAGCAAACAACAGTAGGGTTGAATTTCAGTGGCTAGGAAAAACTCCCTAAGAAGGCCGAATTTTAGGAAGAAACCTAGAGAGGACCCAGGCTCAGAGGGGTGACCAGTCCTTTCCTGGTTGTGCTGGGTGAGATATTAAGAGTCCAATTGGAATAATTAATGAATGCATGTGGGCTAAATCCAGTGTTATTTATTGATTCGTCAGGGTAACTGGAAAGAAGAGCATTGCAGTAATCTAGTCTAGATGTAACGAAAGCATGGATTAGTTTTTCTGCATCAGTTTTTGATAGAAAGTTTAGGATTTTTGCAATGATTCGAAGATGGAAATAAGCAACTCTTGAGACATATTTTACATGTTCATCAAAGGAGAGGTCAGAGTCAAGGGTAACACCAAGGTTTCTTACAGTTTTTTGGGATACGACCATGCAGCCGTCGAGGTTCACAGTGAGATCTGCTAACAACGCTCTCTGTTTCTTGGGTCCTAAAACAAGTATTTCTGTTTTTCTTGAGTTTAAGAGCAAGACGTTCTCTGTCATCCACTTCCTAATATCTGAAATGCATGCTTCCAAAGTAACTAATTTTGGGGCTTCTCCATGCTACATTGAAATATACAGTATAACTGTGTGTCATTAGCATAACAGTGAAAATGTACATTGTGATTTCGGATTACATCGCCCAGAGGCAGCATATATAGTGAGAACAATAATGGGCCCAGAACCAAGCCTTGAGGAACACCAAAGCATACCTTTGACTTGTAAGAGGATATGCCATCCACACTAACAAACTGATATCTTTCAGATAAATAAGATTTAAACCAGGCTAGAACATGTCCACTTAGCCCAATATGGGTTTCCAGTCTCTCTAAGAGAAGGGAGTGATCAATAGTGTCAAAAGCAGCACTAAGATCAAGAAGCAACAGATTTTGAGGACCATAACTACTTAAGGAGGAGTCAGTTATTTGTTTTCTAATGGTGATGATCTTTTCATCAAAGTAGTTCATGTATTCATTACAACTAAAGTGAAGACCCAACTTTAAACCTGTATCAAAGATGAGTGAGTGATTTTCTGTATTGCAGTGTACTGTCTATCCAGGCTAGTCTGAATTCTTCCAACTTGGTGGAGCGCCACTTTCGCTCCAATTTTCTGGAGGCTTGCTTAAGTGCTCTAGTATTGTCTGTGTACCAGGGAGCATGTTTCTTGTTGCGTATTTCTTTTGTTTTTGGTGGTGCAAACGTGACTAATATATTTCGCAGTGTTGAGTTTAGATCCTCGATTTGATCGTTTACAGATTTATTTACTCTGTCGTTAATGAGTGAACTTGTAAGAATATCAAGGAATTTATTTGTAGTCCGAGAATTTATAGTACGGCTTTGGAAACTCATTGTTTGCAGAGCAAGTGGATTTCTTGTTTTTACAGTAAATGTAATAAGACAGTGATCCGATAATCCAGGATTTTGGGGGGAAATTATTAGATCTACAATATCTACTTCTAAAAGACTAAATCTAAGGTGTGATTGTGGCAATGTTTTGGACCTGAGACATGTTGGATAAAACCCATTGAGTCATTTATGGCTTCAAAGGCTTTTTGAAGAGGATCATTGGAATTTTCCATATGAATATTGAAATTGCCAGAGATTTGAATACTATCTGCCATGACTACAAGGTTAGACAAGAATTCAGGAAACTCATTGAGGAACATTGTGTATGGCCCGGGGGGCCTATAAATAGTTAAACGATTTATCGGACTGGTTAACTTTCATGAGTAAAACTTCAAAAGAATGAAACTCAGTGATATGTTTGAGAGTAAATTTATATTTACTGTCCTAAATATTAGCAACACCCCCTCCTTTTCGGGATGCACAAGGGATATGATAACTAGTATAACCAGGAGGAGAGGCCTCATTTTAGGCAATTAATTCATCAGGCTTTAGCCACGTTTCACATAACCAAATAACATCTAGTTTATGATCAGAGATTAATTCATGTATTGCAACTGCCTTTGGAGCAAGGGATCTAACATTTAGGAGTCCCATTTTGAGATACAGTCATTTTTATTTGTGGCCAACGTGGAGGAAGGCTTTATCTTAATAAGGTTGTTTTTGTTAGCACTACCTTGTTTAACTTTTCTCAGCCTGGAACGAGTCACAGTGGCAATAGGTAAAGCTTTGTAATAAGTAACACAACCCAATCATACATTTTAATGAGCACACACATTCACACACACATCCGACTCTTCCTGAGCACACACATTCATACACATCCGACACTTCCTGAGTACACACATTCACACACATCCGACTCTTCCTGAGCACACACATTCACACACATCCGACTCTTCCTGAGCACACACATTCACACACATCCGACTCTTCCTAAGCACCCACATTCACACACATCCGACTCTTCCTGAGCACACACGTTCACACACATCCGACTCTTCCTGAGCACACACATTCACACACATCCGACACTTCCTGAGCACACACATTCACACACATCCGACTCTTCCTGAGCACACACATTCACACACATCCAACTCTTCCTAAGCACCCACATTCACACACATCCGACTCTTCCTGAGCACACACATTCACACACATCCGACACTTCCTGAGCACCCACGTTCACACACATCCGACTCTTCCTGAGCACACACGTTCACACACATCCGACTCTTCCTGAGCACACACGTTCACACACATCCGACACTTCCTGAGCACACACGTTCACACACATCCGACTCTTCCTGAGCACACACGTTCACACACATCCGACTCTTCCTGAGCACACACGTTCACACACATCCGACACTTCCTGAGCACACACGTTCACAGACATCCAACTCTTCCTGAGCACACACATTCACACACATCCGACACTTCCTGAGCACACACGTTCACACACATCCGACACTTCCTGAGCACACACATTCACACACATCCGACTCTTCCTGAGCACCCACATTCACACACATCCGACTCTTCCTGAGCACCCACATTCACACACATCCGACTCTTCCTGAGCACCCACATTCACACACATCCGACTCTTCCTGAGCACCCACATTCACACACATCCGACTCTTCCTGAGCACACACGTTCACACACATCCGACTCTTCCTGAGCACACACGTTCACACACATCCGACTCTTCCTGAGCACACACGTTCACACACATCCGACTCTTCCTGAGCACACACGTTCACACACATCCGACTCTTCCTGAGCACACACGTTCACACACATCCGACACTTCCTGAGCACACACGTTCACAGACATCCAACTCTTCCTGAGCACACACATTCACACACATCCGACACTTCCTGAGCACACATGTTCACACACATCCGACACTTCCTGAGCACACACATTCACACACATCCGACTCTTCCTGAGCACCCACATTCACACACATCCGACTCTTCCTGAGCACACACATTCACACACATCCGACTCTTCCTGAGCACCCACATTCACACACATCCGACTCTTCCTGAGCACACACGTTCACACACATCCAACTCTTCCTGAGCACACACAGAATTATTCCTGCTTCTCTCTCTCTCATTCAAACACCCATTCAGTGCCAGCCATTCAAACACCTTTTAACGCGTAGAGATTTTCTTTTAACCCCTCACCTTAACGCTGAAGTGGTTCTTGGGTATCCTCAACATAGGGTCTCTTGGATATTTTAGCTCTGTAACCCCTCACCTTAGCGCCATAGTGGCTCTTGGGTATCCTCAAAATAGGGTCTCTTGGATATAACAGATTTTAATTTGCCAATTTCTCTTTAATTTGGGACCAGCCTTGGCTTGGCACATAGGGGTCTGTCGACCACTGCTACAGCAACCCACCAAGGGGAGTTATGCACCAAGTCCTACACCCTTGACCAACAATGAGTATTTCTCTGGAGTATCGGGAAACACACCCCTGTCAGAACCAGTCGGGTTCCCTCACATGTAATAACATTCTGAGAACCTCGAAGTGGTTCAATTACTGGCTTATTTTATCTCTGTCAGGGATCAATGTTTCCTAGTTTCAACCTTGTCTTTCTGTTTTTAACTTCTTATTGAAGGGTTTTCCAAATGTTAGAACATTATAACGACAAGACGAGAGTAATAAAACACGTAACATTCATAATCAACTGATATTTTTGCATATATAAATTGGACTTCGTCACTTCTCTCTTCGGGGCAAACAATTCAACTCTCAAACAGACTGATATGAACTGTTGAATACATTTTGCTTACCTCTATTGTGCACATAGTTCAGTCAGCCAGAGAGAATTGAAAAGCAAACATCATTGTCGAGAAGATATTGAAGTCCAATCTGGACCATCAGGTATCTTTATGGGGCATGGTGAGGTATCTTTAAGAGGCATGGTGAGGTATCTTTAAGGGGCATGGTGAGGTATCTTTAAGGGGCATGGTGAGGTATCTTTAAGAGGCATGGTGAGGTATCTTTATGGGGCATGGTGAGGTATCTTTAAGGGGCATGGTGAGGTATCTTTAAGGGGCATGATGAGGTATCTTTAAGAGGCATGTTGAGGTATCTTTAAGAGGCATGGTGAGGTATCTTTAAGGGGCATGGTGAGGTATCTTTAAGGGGCATGGTGAGGTATCTTTAAGAGGCATGTTGAGGTATCTTTAAGAGGCATGGTGAGGTATCTTTAAGAGGCATGGTGAGGTATCTTTAAGGGGCATGGTGAGGTATCTTTAAGGGGCATGGTGAGGTATCTTCAAGGGGCATGGTGAGGTATCTTTAAGAGGCATGGTGAGGTATCTTTAAGAGGCATGTTGAGGTATCTTTAAGAGGCATGGTGAGGTATCTTTAAGAGGCATGGTGAGGTATCTTTAAGGGGCATAGTGAGGTATCATAAAGGGGCATGGTGAGGTATCTTTAAGGGGCATGGTGAGGTATCTTTAAGAGGCATGGTGAGGTATCTTTAAGAGGCATGTTGAGGTATCTTTAAGAGGCATGGTGAGGTATCTTTAAGAGGCATGGTGAGGTATCTTTAAGGGGCATGGTGAGGTATCTTTAAGGGGCATGGTGAGGTATCTTTAAGAGGCATGGTGAGGTATCTTTAAGAGGCATGGTGAGGTATCTTTAAGGGGCATGGTGAGGTATCTTTAAGAGGCATGGTGAGGTATCTTTAAAGGGCAAGGTGAGGTATCTTTAAAGGGCAAGGTGAGGTATCTTTAAGGGGCATGGTGAGGTATCTTTAAGAGGCATGGTGAGGTATCTTTAAGGGGCAAGGTGAGGTATCTTTAAGGGGCATGGTGAGGTATCTTTAAGAGGCATGGTGAGGTATCGTTAAGGGCTTGGAGGCAAGACATATGGAAAGCCAGAAACCCAATTGTCTTACAGTATAATCAAGTGGCAAATGGAATCCCCAATAATAACTCTGTTGCCCTTTCCCTAATGAATCCCATTTCCCAAACAAAAAGAAAATATACTCTGGCACTGTGCAAACATATCTGGCAGAAAAATACTCAACTGTTTTTGACCACCTAGCAAAGAAAGCAAAAAGTTACAGATTTGTCAGTTCACATTCAGGGGAAAGAATAGGGCCCACCCAGTCTTACCATGCATGAACTAAACTGGCAGGTAGGAAGGAGCATGAACATAATTTAGGGAATAACTGAAGTGAAGAAGTTGGAGAAAATTTAATGAAATAATGGGAACTAGTATGGAGGGGGCGTGAGCCTTCGTAACGTCACCTGTTAGAACTTAACTTACTGATCACTGTTGACAGCCTCCGGTTTCCCTATGATAGAGCCAAAGTCAATATTAACAGTCATTCCTGGCCTTCTACCAAACATCAGCAGGAAAGGGATAGAGAGAGATCTCATAGACCATACAGATGTACACAAACATTAGAGACTTCAGGGCCTGAGGCCATCTGTGCTTTGCTCCCTGTAGCACGGCCAGGATCATGTATCCCAACGTCCTATTCATCCTTTCACAGGACTCCATCCAATTGTATGGCGTGGCTTTGGACTTGCAAAGGGAGGCTAAATTAGAATTTGTGGCAAAAATCTGGGAAGTCTTCATTAAGAAAAGTATTCTTTTTAAGTAAAGGATGAAGGATAATATTCAGAGGATTTCCCTACAATTGCACTGAAATCTGTTTTTGTCAGATTTTACACTTTTTTTGATTGTGTTATTCTGCCATTTCTTCCCTCCAAAAAGAATACCCTTTCTTTAAATAATGCCATTTCTTTTTGACTAAATATTTCCTGTTTTTAATTGATGACAAGGGCATCATGGGCATATGCCGTTGTTCCTAGGAACTGATCAGTGCTCTACCTGGAACTCTCTGATCAGTGCTCTACCTGGAACTCTCTGATCAGTGCTCTACCTGGAACTCTCTGATCAGTGCTCTTCCAAGAACTCCCCGGGGAGCTGGTGTGGAGTCTGCCGCCATCTGACTGTTCCCATGGCAACCACCAGGTGAGCAGACAGGCTGGGAAACTTGTCAGGAACACGTGACTGACACACAAACTGAAGCAAACTGTCTTCACACACACACACTATCTCACAAATTTGCATGCGAGCAGACTGTCTCTTTCTTTAATGTAATCTGGCGCAAGGTGCTGTAGGAGGAGGAAGAGGAGGAGGAAGAGGAGGAGGAAGAGGAGGAGTAGGAGGGAGAGCAAGAATTAAGTGGAACGTCCAACATGGTGGAAAGTGACATAATACACGAACAGTGTATTAATACAATATACTAATACAGTAAGATCTTATACTCATAGTATAAACTAATGTGACAGATTCATATAAATAAACAAATATAGTATGCTAATACATTAATATAAACATATAATATAAAACTGTCTTCCCATTCAGCTAAAAACAAAACCTACCATACCATAGTAAATGGATTCGTTGCAGAGTTACAAACATACAAATTACTCTATAATGTGTAGAATGATAGCACAAACAGACTGGTAGCCAGGCATTTTATTAGTGGAATGATATCACAAACAGTCTGGTAGCTAGGCTATTATTGGAATGATAACATAGACTGGCAGCCAGGCAATTTTTTTAAATGATAGTGAGAGAGGGAGAGAGAGAGAGAGAGAGAGAGAGTGATAGTGGTTGTTTTAGCGTTGTAAACCCTGAGGTTAGGAGGAGGGGGTTAGAAATTAATGGATTCACCTGTCTCTGGTTCTGATCAGGAAACCCGTCTCTGGTTCGGATCAGGAAACCTGCTTGTCTCCCCAGTTGTCTCTCCACACAGCCACACACTCTCTCCTGGTATCTGTTTTCACATTGGCATCCATGTTGGATCTGGGAGTGTATTATCAGGTCTTGGTCGGGCGGTGAAATAGTCAGGTCCTGGTTGGGGGGGTGAAATAGTCAGGTCCTGGTTGGGGGGGTGAAATAGTCACTTCCTGGTTGGGGGAGTGGCATAGTCAGGTCCTGGTTGGGGGGTGAAATAGTCAGTTCCTGGTTGGAGGAGTGGCATAGTCAGGTCCTGGTTGGGGGTTGAGAGAGTCAGGTCCTGGATGGGGGGGTGAAATAATCAGTCAGAACATAATATATCATGGTAGAACACAGTAAATCATGTCAGAACATAATAGATCATGGTAGAACACAGTAGATCATGGTAGAACACATGTAAGTCATGTCAGAACATAATAGATCATGGTAGAACACAGTAGATCATGTCAGAACATAATAGGTCATGGTAGAACACAGTAGATCATGTCAGAACATAATAAATCATGGTAGAACACAGTAGATCATGTCAGAACATAATAGATCATGGTAGAACACAGTAGATAATGGTAGAACATAATAGATAATGGTAGAACACAGTATATAATGGTAGAACCTATGTAGCACTTCAGCTTGTCATGTTCTATATCAACCTCCACTGTCTCAATCCAAGAAGCTAAAAAACAAATCAATGTTTAAAAATGATATTGTTCATCTGAGGTGTGAATGGACCTGAATAAGAACACAGGAAAATTCTAATCATTGATCCTATCTAACAGCAGAGAACTAGAGGGGAAAGCGCAAGGACACTGTACACAGACCACAAACCTGATTTTCCAGTTCTCAGTACAGAACAGGACAACTTTGTGGCGTGTGTGTGTGTGTGTGTATTTGCGTGTGTGTGTGTGTGTGTGCGTGTGCGTGTGTGTGTGTGTGTGTGTGTGTATGTGCGTGTGTGTGTGTGTGTGTGTGCGTTTGTGCGTCTTTCAGTCTCACACTGATTAATCGTCTCCCTGTTAAGAGACCAATGTACCAGTGCCACAATGGTTGAAATACGGTTCAAGATAACTGCACAACTTCACAACTACACCATTGTACAAGTACACAACTATACAAGTAAACTATTATACAGCTACACCACAATACAGCTGTACAACCACACAATACCACAACTATACAATTATACAACTACACCACAATACAACTATTCAACTAATCTACAATACAACAACACAACTATACCACAATACAACTACACAAATACAATACAATAAAACTTTGCATCCACACTGCTTCACTACAACTATACAACTACACAACAATACAACTATTGAACTACACCACAATATAACTATACAACTAAACAAATATATTACAATACAACTCTACAACTACACAACAATACGACTACACAACAATACAATTATACAACTACACCACAATGCAGCTATATAAACTACACAACGACATTACAATACAACTATACTCCAACACAACAATACAATAGTACAACTGTACAACTACACAACCATACAATCACACAATTACGCCACAATACAACTATGCAACTGCACAACAATACAACTACACCACAATAAAATTATACAACTACACAACTACATTACAATACAACTACACAACTAAATTATAATACAACTATGCACAACAATATAACACTACAATTACACAACAATACAACACTACAACTACACAACCATACAACCAATAAGTTGCAGCACAATAAAACTATGCAATTACACAACCATCCAATTACACAACAATACAAGTATACAACGATGCATCTACGCCACTATAAAATGTTTAACTACGTAGCAGTAGATGTGTTGTGATTTTTCTGATGAACAGTCAGAAAGAAGAAAGAGGAAGAGAGATTGGGGGAGAGAGAGAAAAGAGAGGGAGAAAAAGAGAGAGAAACAGGGAGAGAGACAGAGAGAGAGAAACAGAGAGAGAGAAACAGGGAGAGAGAACAGAGACAATGAGAGAGAAACAGAGAGAGAGAGAGAGACAGAGAGAGAGAGAGAGAGACAGAGAGAGAGACACAGAGAGAGACACAGAGAGAGAAACAGAGAGAGAGAGAGAGACAGAGAGAGAGACACAGAGAGAGAAACAGAGAGAGAGAAACAGGGAGAGAGAACAGAGACAATGAGAGAGAAACAGAGAGAGAGAGAGAGACAGAGAGAGAGACAGAGAGAGAGACACAGAGAGAGACACAGAGAGAGAAACAGAGAGAGAGAGAGAGACAGAGAGAGAGACAGGGAGACAAAGAGAGAGTTGGGTTGTTCTGCTAAGCCACACAAAGCAGCTTAGATCTCTGCTGCCTGACTGGCGTCTCCCTTCGGGCACACGTGGCTGACTGAGGCCTGGACAGACACTCTGTCCTTCATGCACAGCTACGGGGGGTGGAGTCACATTAGGGATGGGCTACAGAAGGCTCCACCCTCTCAGCTGAACCAGAGCACGTTCCTCAGTCGTCACCCGTGCACACACACACACACACACACATAAACACACACACACAAACATGCACACACACTCACACACACTGGCCCTGCCTGCGATCTTCATGCTAGTCTGCAGTAAGGAGAGGAGTAAGGAGAAATGTTTTCTCAGGTGCTGCAGAACAGACTGGACTAAACACAAAACAGGACTTTTAATACTTTTTGATGGCTTGAATGGAAATAAACATATATAATATTTTCCAAATGACACAGAGATTCCATTTTTCACAATGTGTTATAGCTTTAAAATATCTTTCGAGTCTGATTTGTTTGAATGACTGTTTTTATCCCCTCGTTTTATTAAAGCTCAGAAATTAGTTTACTTCCTACAGGACACTGAGACAGTTGACAGTTAGATCTGTGGATTTGGGTAAAATCCCTGGTAGCATGCCTTGTAGAGTATTAGTGTTAATCACCAGTTCTGACAAACCTGACCCATGTTTACAGGTTAGGACTGTACTAAATATCTATAGTTACTAATCATAACCCGCAGTTATAGATTGTCAATCTAACATTAATTTGTGGAGTCATTACTAAGGGAAACCACCCATATACCGCAAATACATAAAGGAGGGGATATTAGTGTCCTTGATAACATTCCACCTTGAAAATTATCAACCTATCTAAACTGTCTTGTCTTGATAATTATCAACCTATATCTAAATTGTATTAACTTAATAATTATCAACCTACATCTAAACTGTCTTACCTTGATAATTATCAACCTATATCTAAACTGTCTTGCCTTGATAATTATCAACCTATTTCAAAACTGTATTAACTTAATAATTATCAACCTACATCTAAACTGTCTTACCTTGATAATTATCAACCTATATCTAAACTGTCATAAATAACCAAAATTCTGGAGACACTGGTAAATATACAGCAGCATTCTTTTTTATCTGACAATTACATATAAATAATAATGGTGTTTTAGAGCTGGACACTGTGCTATTACAAACGATACATTGGCTGATATTATTGCCAAAGCATTGGATGAGAAATTAAAGTTTGTTGCTCTGCTTATTGGTTTACCAAAGGCTTTTGACACAGTTGATAATTTTGTTTTGATGGAAAAACTGACTTCACTTTACCTACCTGGTTTCAAAAGTATGTCTTTAATAGATTCCAGGCTATAATAAGATAGATCTAGACTATTATAAGATTGATCCCGGGCTATTATAAAATAGATCCCACACTATTACAAGATTGATTCCAGGATGTTATTAGGTAGATCCCAGGCTATTATAAGCTTGATCCCAGGCTATTATAACAGGTTGGGAATCTAAATGTGTTAATATTCACAAAGGAGTTTCACAGGTTTTGATTTTGGGTTCTTCTAAGTTCACTGTATATAAATTAATTCTAAAATTCTGCGAGAAACTGACATCTTCCTCTTTATGCTAATGTTACAGTAGTGTGGACTGCTGCTTTCATTCTTGCATAAGTGTTTTCACACCTACAGTTTGATTGTCAAGTGTTACAAAATCCATTTATGCACTGTAGATTGGTGTAATTTCAAATTAAGTATCATATTATCTAGGTTCCAAAATCTACAAGCGGCTGATCTCAGCTGTACTTACCTTGATGGTTCTGTTGAAACATGCTCCATCCTGGGATCTGGTTGGATGATCATCTTTTAAAACATACAATGCTGAGCTGGTGAAACAAATCATGTCTATCATCTCACCATAGAAACAAAATAAAGCTGCTTTTGAATAATACGTGTGTGTGTGTGTGTGTGTGTGAACTGCATGTGTGTGTACTGTGTGTTGTGTGTGTACTGTGTGTGTGGATACTGTGTTTGTCTGTGTGTGTGTGTGTGTGTGTGTGTGTGTATGTGTAAATAGTCTGAGAGATTCCTAAGCAGAACCAACGGTATGTATTGGTTACTGAACACATTACATACATACATACACATGCACACACACACATACATGTATAACAACATACATACATTTTAACACAAAGAAAATAAAGCCTTTGATTTTCCTAGTTTCCTCGTTGAGGTCCCACATGGACTGTATCCCCCTCTACTGGCCATCATTGACAATTACATTTCAGTAAATCCTGACATCAGCGTGCTGACAGGTTTCCCTACAGACAGGGAAAACCCTACAGACAGGTTTCCCAGTAATACCACAGACAGGTTTCCCAGTAACACCACAGACAGGTTTCCCAGCAACACCACAGACAAGTTTCACCACAGAGACAGCTCTCCAATAAAATTGCAGTGTTCCCAAGTAACACCAGAGAGAGGGTTCCCCAATAAATTCACAGAGACGGTTCTCCAATAACTTCACAGAGAGGGATCCCAGGCAACACCAAAGAAAGGGTTCCCAAGTAACGCCAGAGAGAGGGTTCCCCAATATCATCACAGACAGGTTTCCCAGTAACATCACAGAGAGGGTTCACTACTAAAACTTTAGGGAGGGTTCCCCAAAATCATCAAAGAGACGGTTCCCCAATATTATCACAGTGTTCCTTAGTAACATCACAGAGAGGCTTCCCCAATATCATCAGAGAGGTTTACCCCTGACCATCACAGAGACGCTTCCCCAATAACATCACAGAGAAGGTTCCCCAATAACATCACAGAGAAGGTTCCCCAATAACAACACGGTTCTCCAAAAACATCACAGAGAGAGTTCTCCAATAACATCACAGAAAAACTGAGTTTCCCAGTAACATTACAGAGATACTCTACAGAGATGTAGGGGAGGGATGGTGGGAGAAGGAGGAGGAGGTGTAGGGGAGGGATGGTGGGAGAAGGAGGAGGAGATGTAGGGGAGGGATGGTGGGAGAAGGAGGAGGAGATGTAGGGGGAAGAATGGTGGGGGAAGGAGGAGATGTAGGGGAGGAATGGTGGGAGAAGGAGGAGGAGATGTAGGGGAGGAATGGTGGGGGAAGGAGGAGGAGATGTAAGGGAGGAATGGTGGGGGAAGGAGGAAGGATGTGAGAGGATTGAAAAAAACAGAGATGAGAGGAGGCGTAAGAGGGGATATTCAAATCTTTCCCTTCGCCCAGGGAGCAGTGCTGCTGGGTTCCGGCTGCTCTTTGTCTGAGAAGCACTAGGCTGTATACATTAGAATGTGGAACTTACATGGTTGAGGAACATCATTTCTGTACATTTCAAGCGTAGCTGTCTGCATAGTGACTGGGGCAGCGGCAAACATTCCAAAATCTCATTTGCAGGAAATAATCACATTTGAGTAGTTTCATGCAAATAAGGATAAATCTGAAGATGCAACATAAACAAAGTTTAACTGCCTTGATCCAGGACTGAACATCATATTTTTACTTGCCATCTCTGTTTGTTCAATGTGACAGTCTTTCATGTACTGGTCAGATGCTGTATGTATTGGTCAGATGCTGTATGTACTGGTCAGATGCTGTAGCTACAGGTCAGATGCTGTATCTACAGGTCAGATGCTGTATCTACAGGTCAGATGCTGTATGTATTGGTCAGATGCAGTATGTACTGGTCAGATGCTGTATGTTCTGGTCAGATGCAGTATGTTCTGGTCAGATGCTGTATCTATAGGTCAGATGCAGTATGTATTGGTCAGATGTTGTATGTACTGGTTTGATGCTGTATGTACTGGTCAGATGCAGTATGTACTGGTCAGATGCTGTATATACTGGTCAAATGCTGTATATATTGGTCAGATGCTGTATGTACTGGTCAGATGCTGTATGTACTAAGCAATCTGTGCTACTGAAACACCACTACAGTGGCTCTCAAAATATTTCACCCCCTTGGACATTTTGTGATTGTGTTGAATAACATAAAATCAAGTGTTTTTGCAACACAATGTTTTTGCAGTTCATGTTAATGAACAGGACGAAACATGTTAATGAACTGAAGAGTACATGTTATTGAACAGGACAGAATGTGTTAATTATTTAGGAAGTTACATGTTAATGAACAGGACAGAATGTGTTAATTATTTAGGAAGTTACATGTTAATGAACAGGACAGTACATGTGGATGGCCAGAAGGGGGCAGTATCATCACTGCTAATGCTCAATCAAATTGCACCTCCCCCCCAAAAAAGAGAGCTGGATTATTTGCTACTGCTGTATTTCAGAGGACTGGAGGTAGGGTCAATGTTAAGGTCAGCATCTACTGTGACCCATCTCGCTCGTTTACTCCCTAAACCCGGGGGTTAGCAGAATCATGATGTTCTGGAACGAGACAGACCTTAAGACCTGTTGCTACATCTGGGAGCCTGTGTCATACTAATAAAAGACCAACAGCAGAAAGGAAAGTGCTCATTCATGTGAAGTTGTATCTGTTGTTCATGTTCAGTAGTGTGTCTTGATATTGTCCTATTCCACACATACAGCTATAAATGTAAGACTTCATTTCTAATTGATTAAATACAGTATATATATTTTGTTTGCCATCAATGTACACACACACATCCCCTTAATGATTTATAAATCTGTGCACATTTATTGAAATAGAAAATCTAAAATATTTATTGCACATAAGTAACCAGATCCTTTGCCATGACACTCCAAGTTGAGCTCAGATCCATCCTGTGTCCTTTGATCACCATTCAGATGTCTTTAAAACTTGATTGGAGTCCACCTTTGGTAAAGCTTATTGCTTGGACTTGATTTAAAAAGGCACACACCTGTCAATGTCAGGTCCAACACCACACAGTCCATGTCAAAGCAACAAAAAAGCCATTAAATTCAAGGAACTCTCCATAGACCTCACGGCTTTGAATTGGGGAAGGTTTTAAACAAATCTGCAAAAGCACTGAAGGTTCCCAGAAGCACAGTGGGCTCCATCATCATGAAATGGAAGGGGCTTTGAGCTGTCAAGGTACCACTCATCACCTGGCAAATGCTATCCCTACGGTAAAGCATAATGGTGGGAGCATCATGCTATGGGGATGCTCTTCAGTGAAATGAAATGGATGAACAGAGGAAAGTACAGGGAGGTCAATGCAGATCCTGATCCAGAGTGCAAAAGACCACAGGCTTGGGAAAAGATTTATCTTTTCACACAACAACGACCCAAAGCACACAGCCAAGACAACGCTGGAGTTGCTTTGGGACCAGTTTGTGTACCAGCCAAACCCCACTGAACATCTCTGGGATGACCAGAAGATCACTGTTCACTGACGTTCCCCATCCAATCTGACAGATCTGAGAGGATCTGTAAGGACGAATCAGAAAAAATGCTCAAATCCATGTGTGCAAATCTGGTAGAGGCATACCCAAGATAATTCAAATCTAGCAGATACATACCCAAGTTGACTCAAATCTGGTAGAGGCATGGCCAAGAAGGCTCAAAGCTGTTTTCATTGCCAACACTGCCTTCATAAAGTACTGAATAAATGGTCTGAATACTTATACATTTGATCAATTATAAATTAAGTCAGAGAGACAGAGGAAGATAGATGGAGGAAGACAGAGAGAGAAAGAAAGAAGAAAGGCAAAAGAGAGGGAAGGAAATAGAAGGGAGACAGAGACAAAGAGAGGGAGGGAGACAGAGTGATTAACGACAGAGAGAAAGATGTGAGGGTAGAGCAAAAGAAAGGGGCCAAAGTCTGGGACACTAAACTGCCTACTCAGCTGTTCTGGTAACCCTATCCACACAGTCCACCTGTGCAGGTCTGGCCTCTGCAGTCCAGATTACATGACCCCTGCTGGGTAGAAGGGACCTAGCGATTGTCCCTGCTTGGTCACTGGGCTAGCTGGTGTAGCATGACCGGGCATACAGCCAGTCACAGCTCTGATTCAGGACATTACAGTCCACCCTGCCCCTGGTGTCCACGTCTGTGCAGCCAGTCACTGCTCTGGAAGCCATGGTGTTTTTTATTGATCCCAGCTTATCTTTTGCTGGAGGTCAAAGGTTATAACAAGGCAGTCAACTCCTATAAACATTCATGTTCTGCCTAGTCAGGTATAATAAGGAAGTACGTGTGTGTGTGTGTGTGTGTGTGTGTATATGTGCATGGGTGTGTGTGTGTGTGTGTGTGTGTGTGTGTGCTGAGAGGACTTTAGTCCAAGATGTAGAGGGCTGTATGTCATGTGTGTCATGTGATTTGCCTGGACGTTCTGACCGTAACAGGGACTGGAGACCGGCAAGCTTCACCAGGTAATGTTAATTAGTCAATTCATATGAATTATCTGTCAATTCATTTCAGTCAGATGATGTAGAACTATAAACCAGGCACATTGTTGAATACATGTTCAGCTGAACTTTATATGAAACTGGTTTCACTTCTCTGCCCTACATTGCTGGTTAGACTGAAATAACAACCTTTCAATTTGTAAACACCTTTCCGTATTTTTTGTCAGTTGTGATGGAATGTTTAACTGGGATAGTCTTTCAACAAAAACACAAATTCTCTCTTCCTAAGGAAAGCTCACACTTTCCTTGGTTGTTCTGATCGTTCACACATAATTTAGCTCACACATTCCTTAGGAACAGATAGTGATTCCTCTCATATGCTCAACATTGTGTCCTATGGTCAATACTGTGAGACGGTGCTCAACATTGTGTCCTATGGTCAATACTGTGAGACGGTGCTCAACATTGTGTCCTATGGTCAATACCGTGAGACGGTGCTCAACATTGTGTCCTATGGTCAATACCGTGAGACGGTGCTCAACATTGTGTCCTATGGTCAATACCGTGAGACGGTGCTCAACATTGTGTCCAATGGTCAATACCGTGAGACGGTGCTCAACATTGTGTCCTATGGTCAATACCATGAGACAGTGCTCAACATTGTGTCCTATGGTCAATACCGTGAGACGGTGCTCAACATTGTGTCCTATGGTGAATACCGTGAAACGGTGCTCAACATTGTGTCCTATGGTCAATACCGTGAAACGGTGCTCAACATTGTGTCCTATGGTCAATACCGTGAAACGGTGCTCAACATTGTGTCCTATGGTGAATACCGTGAGACGGTGCTCAACATTGTTTCCTATGTGTGATATGTTCTGTAACTTCCTTTGTAGATTGGGTTCTGGAATTAGCTGTCTTCAAGGGTGCTGTGACATCATTAAGGGGGCTGTGACATCATTTAGTGACATCATCAAGAGACATCATCAAGTGACATCATCATCCATGGAAGGGAGAAATGTTCTGAGGCGTGCCCAGTCTCTACGGAGTGTCTCTAATGGACCCAGAGACACACCCACCTGGGCAGAGGCAGGGTTTAGGGACAGGATGAAGTCTGTCTCCTCTGTGTCGCTCATGGTTGCCAGGTGAGAAGAACACCCCTCATGACCTTTAACCTTTGGGTAAATATGAAGCTCATTAGTCACCAGGGTTTGATTGAAGTTTGTCAATTCTGGAAACCTTTCATGATATATTGACATTTTTTTTATAACTTTCTAAACTGACTGAAGTACAAAAGTACCGTTGAACATTGGGACTCCTTTGATACAGATCTGAAATCTGCTGACCCTCAATCAAAGCCTTCATTATTAGAGAGGAGCAGACAGTCATACCCCATGATCTGAAATCTGCTGACCCTCAATCAAAGCCTTAATTATTAGAGAGGAGCAGACAGTCATACCCCATGATCTGAAAACTGCTGACCCTCAATCAAAGCCTTAATTACTAGAGAGGAGCAGACAGTCATATCCCATGATCTGAAAACTGCTGATTTTTGGAGAAGAGCATTGCAATGGCTGTTTAATTAAATCTACTAGCTTGATTAATGACTTGTCTTGTTCTCATAATAGATATCAAGTCAACACGTCAGAGGAGGTCAGTTCTACCACCCCGGAGTGGAAAGGGGTAAAACATCACAGCACATCACAATACCACGTCGCTGTCATTTTCAGCAGTTCTCATGAACAAAGGCACGACAATGTCTTTTCTCTTTGCCAGACAGGCCAGCATTGGCGCCCCGGCCCAGCAGCCAATGGGAAGACAGAGACAGCCTTGGTGGACAGCAGAGTGGACAGGAAACTAGAGGCTCTGATGAAAAACAACGAGCTGAAAGAGAAGAAGAGGGTCAAGCCCAACATGTCAGGGGAAAGCTCCTGGGGATCAACAAGCCAAGAGACGTCCTACATCCAGCGCGGCCCGTCAGAAGGAAGAGAGGAAACCCCGCGGTCCACCAGTCTTTCACGCAGTAAGTCCATGTCCAGCCTCCATGGATCCTCCTCCAGGGTCAACCCGCCTGGGGGTATTGGAGCGCTGAAGGCTCTTTTTGAGTCGAAGGTCACCCAGGGGCAAGGGAAGAGCACCATGGGAGCTGTAGGCCACACACCCTCACATCCCAAGATGGCCGCCACGGCTGCAGAAGCCAACAGTTTAATGGAGGAGGAGTCAGCGACCCCTGGAATGACCTCTGACCCTGCAGCCGCTGTTGGACCGGTGAGTGTGTTAATTAGTGATTATGAGTGTGTTATCCCCTGTGGGCCAGGGGAACTTACTATGTTAGTTTGGTAGCAGAGTACAGTGTCCAAGGTATGTCTTTCCAAGATTTAATGCTCATAGAAAATGCAAGGCAAACAACATTACTGAATTATTACTTTGGAAATTCCCTGACTAAAACCTAGAACAAAAGCAGCAATGATATAAAATAATTGTAATAATATTTATAACAATAAAAAAAGGGCGACCTCTTAAGGAAGTCTGTAAAAAAAACAAAAAACAGCTGTTACTGCTGTATCTATAAAAAACATTAGCATCTGTTTCATCTCTGCATTACCTCCATTCACTATCATCTGTTAACAGCATCTCTGCATTACATCCATTCATTATCTTTACTCCCTCCACTGGCCTGGAGACATTTGTCAATCACCAGAGCAGAATGGTCTACCTGTTACTTTACCTTGTGTCTGTACTTCTAGGAGGGAAGATTGACGCGCTCTGAGAGGAGAAAGACAATCAGCCATTTTGACCTGGACAAGACATCTACACCTTCTCCAGACAGTGAGTAACATGTGATCATAAATATCACAGGACTACACTTAACCAGTAATAACATGATACACAACAGGTTACTAAAATCCATTCTGCCTCATGCTAACTCACAATATGCTCTGTCTACATTCACTGATCCAGGGTTGGTTAGGTTACTTTTGTAATCAGTTACATAACTTTTTGATTACTCAAATTCGTAATCTGAGTACTTTCATAGAGGCATTAGAAAACAAATAGGAATAACCTATAACCAGCTAAACACCTTTTGCGGTATCAATCAATGTTAGAGTTTACATAGCTTGTCAAAAATGTAATATGCATTTTACCTTATGAGTTGTGTAAGCTACAGTGCCTTGGTAAAGGGTTTCTAAACAATTGTTTCTACTTCAATATGACTGGGCTACATCTCTACATCACACGCTAAAGGTCTGTCAGATATTAAGTCATTCCAATTAATCCAATAACCTTCGATATCTTCCAGAATCTTCCAGAACCCAACATTTTTAGAATGTGTTAGCCTATTCTGTTATTTGTTATATTTGTGTTTTTAATTACTTCAAAACTATTTTGAAAAATAAATGACAATTTCTCAAAAAGGGTATTGACGTTTACAAAAATCAAGATATTCATAGCTTTTTGTGTACACTAAATCTGCAGTAGTCTGATGTTTTGCTACACAACCACCAACTTTGGTGGCATTTATTTTTGCATTCGCAAACCCCAGGCATGCGAACGCACGTTTGTAGTCATGAACATCCACACACAAATATGTTTTACCTGCTCGAACGTAACCTGAAATTATTAGCACCACCAGCGATGGTTTCTCAAAACACAAATTAAATAAATAATCTGTGATATATAGTGTGGCTTGCCCACTTCAGGTTAGTGGAGAGTGCCTGCCTCAAGTGGAGGAGTTTAAGTATCTAGGGGTCCTGTTCACGAGTGAGGGAAGGATTGAACGGGAGATTGACAGACGGATCGGTGCAGCTTCTGCAGTAATGCAGTCAATGTATCGGTCTGTCGTGGTGAAGAAAGAGCTGAGCCGCAAGGCGAAGCTCTCGATTTACCGGTCAATCTACGTTCCTACTCTCACCTATGGTCATGAGCTTTGGGTCATGACCGAAAGGACAAGATCCCGGATACAGGCGGCCGATCACTTAGAGATAGGGTGAGAAGCTCGGTCACCCGGGAGGAGCTCAGAGTAAAGCCGCTGCTCCTCCACATCGAGAGGGGTCAGCTGAGGTGGCTTGGGCATCTGTTTCGGATGCCTCCGGAACACCTTCCTGGGAAGGTGTTCTGGTCCCGTCCCACTGGGAGGAGACCCCGGGGGAAGACCTAGGACACGCTGGAGGGACTATGTCTCCCAGCTGGCCTGGGAACGCCTCTGTGTCCCCCCGGAAGAGCTGGAGGAAGTGTCTAGGGAGAGGGAAGTCTGGGCATCTCTGCTTAGACTGCTGCCCCCGCGACCCGGCCCCGGATGAAGCGGAAGAAGATGGATGGATCTGTGATTATACACCTGCACTCTTATCTTTAAGTCAGTGTCGTCAGCAGCCAATGATAATCAATGAACGCAAATTTTCTGAGATGCAAAGCAAGCAGAATCACATGGCCTACCTGTATGGAGTTGGTTTGGGAGTTGAGGTGGCTGCATCAAATGCAAATAATCATCCTTTGGCAGAGTGCTTCCCAACACAACTTTTCTCCTTAAATATCGTGATTAATTCCATATAATGTTTTATCTTGAAGGCAACACCTTGTTACAGCTATCTAACAAATAGTAGCCTAATCTTCAAACACATTTCCAGTCTGAGTTGTTCAAACACACAATTGAGGCGCTCAACTGTTCTTTTGGTTCAAATAACAATGTTTGTAAAACGTTAAATAAAAAAGTCAAGCATGCAACATTTCATAATTATTTCACGCACCTTTTCTTTTTCAACTGAAGTAATTAAAAGTAATTTCAAAAGTATCTGTAATCCGATTAGAATATTTTAGTTGGTAACATAACAGATTACAGTCACATGTAATCCGTTACTCCCCAACTCTGACTGGATCTCCTCAGTAGACTATTAACTATTAACTGACCACGTTCAGAACAGATCCTTTTCCTTCAAACCAACCCAACCCAGGGTGACTATCTAACTTCAGCACACAATTGTAGGGCCACAATTACTGCTGCTCACCTCAGAATGGACTGGAAGCTAAGCCTCGCCTCAGCTTGTGATTGAATAGGTCTGGTTTTCAGTGTAGTAAACAGCTGACATCACAGAGGGGGGCCCACATGCTGGGCTACTGGATCAAAATAAAACCCTCTGTGGTGGGGTGGGTGGGGGATTGGGGAGGGCATGGGAAGTAGGAGAGTGACTGTGCAGGATAGGAGAGGGGCCAGGGAGCCAGACTGAGCGGCGGGAGGGAGGGAGGGAGGTAGGGGAAAATACAGAAATAGACTCCTGGCACAAGACTCTCCGTTACTGGGAGGAGTTAGGGAGACAGACTCAGCTGTCCCAGGAGAAGGAAGACATAGAGAAAGGGAGGGGTGAGGAAGAGAAGGTGAGGGCATAAGAGAGTGCAAGATTGGGAGAGAGCAGTCCTAGAGAAAGAGCAGCACCATTTTTCCCTTCATGTTTCAAGGACAGTCAGGAAGAAGGGATCGTGAGCAGTTGAACCCTGTGAGTATATACATTATTTGGAGTGAGATTCAGATAAAGTATAACGTATGGGGTGAAGGGGGAACTGAATGCGTGTAGCTAAAGTCTGTATAGGGTTGTATCTATGAGGGTTGAGGTGGATGAGGTCTGTGGTGAATAAGAGCTGACGTGGATGAGGGCTGAGGTGGATGAGATCTGAGGTGGTTAAGAGTTGACGTGGATGAGGTCTGAGGTGGATGAGGGTTGAGGTAGATGAGGTGGATGGGGGCTGAGGTAGATGAGGTCTGGATTGGATGAGGGTTGAGGTGGATGAGGATTGATGTATATAAGGGCTGAGTTGGATGAGATCTGAGTTGAAATGAGGGTCTGAGTTGGATGAGGTCTGAGGTGGATGAGTTCTGAGGTGGATAAGGGCTGACATGGATGAGGGTTGAGGTGGATGAGGGTTGAGATGGATCAGGATTGATGTGTATGTAGGCTGAGGTGGATAAGGATTGAGTTGGAAGAGGATTGATGTGTGTGTGGGCTGAGGTGGATGAGGTCTTAGGTGGATGAGGTCTGAGGTGGATGAGGATTGATGTGTATGTGGGCTAAGGCGGATGATGAAATCTAAATGCTTTGCAGGATTTCCCCCCCCCAATTTGGCTCCTTGTTTTGCAGTCTGAATATCAGTGGTGAACCACAGATAAACACTTTCAATACAGACGTCCTTAAGAGGTCCCCCTCTCTATAACCTCTCATTGTCCCAATGGGTTCTAAGCCAGGCAAAATAGTTCTGTCACAAACCTAAGACATGCTAAAGAGATCTGTTGTTCCATGGTTTCGTAAGCCAACATATCTCTTGCTGAACTGAGGTGTTTGTCCCCACACCCCCCAAACTCTGAGTGCGTTTTCACTGTAAGTTGACACCTGTTGTCACATCCATTTTGATTTGATTCTGCTGTAGATTGTACTGCTGATTTGATTCTCCTGTAGAGTATACTGTTGATTTGATTCTCTTGTAGAGTATACTGTTGATTTGATTCTGCTGTAGAATATACCGTGGATTTGATTCCTCTGTATATAGTATTGTGTTGATTTAATTTGCCTGTAGATTTTACTGTTGATCTGATTCAATTGTAGACAGTACTGTGTTCTCATTTGATTCTACTTAAGAATCTACTGTGTTGATTCCCAGTGGGTCTGGGTCAGAGTAGGCAGGTGTCCGTGAAGCCGTTCCCTCTCCCCCAGTGGTACATTTAGACCAGGCAGCTGTTCTACAGACACCTCGGGGGGGTTATTGGGTGTCATGACTACCCATACAGACATTATAACCATTATCTATTATTAGCTATGATCCTCTGCTCATAATGGCAGACTGGGTAAGACTGTAATGCTAAGCACTCCACTGTTGTGAACAATAAATACACATATAATCATTACATGCTTTACAATCACTAACACATACACACGTACAACAAAACACATACACACATACAGTGCCAATAGAAAGTTTACATCTTTAACCTTTGACATTCTGTCATGTCAGTATGTCAGAGTTTCATGCATTTCAGTTAGGATATCTTGTCCATTTATCTGTGATACTCCAGAACTATCGGGGTGGTTCTCTAGCAACTATGGACACTTAGTTCTCTTTACAAAATGTCAAGCTCTTTCAAGTTCTTTAGGGACAGTCAATGGACAGCAAAATTTAAACGATGCCAGACATTTTTAAGGTTCCTTTTTTGCCCACACACTTTCCTCTTGCCATAACTCTGGCACATGTTACTATTTGTATCATCAGTCCAGATTAGTTTTTTTCTGAACTAGGCTGTCTTTTTTTTGGCTGTTTTTTGGCTGTTCTGCAAGGTGTTTTTACACCTTCCAGTCCAACTTCTGCAGTTCAGTTGCTGAAGTCTTCCACAAATGTTAATGAGTGACACATCCACATCTACCTACCTAGTCAGTTGTTTTATCTTAATTATGGTGAGCATTTTTTTGTCATCCATTGTAAAGATCTTACTTGGTCTACCAGGTTGTCTGCCATTCTGAGCTAACCATTGTTTTGTTGCTTCTTCTTAATGTACCAAACAGTTGGTTTCGACATGTCAAATGTTTTGCTATGTCTCTGTTAAAGACATAACATGTTTTATTGTGTGCTATGAACACAATAAATTGCTTAACCTGGAATTAAATAATTGCCAAGTCAGTTCATTAGACCACGGTGTCATAGCCCTTATATTTCTCCCTGCAAATTACTCCAAAAGCTGGCAGTGTCTATTTATAGCCCATGTCAATCAAAATAGGAGGTTACTGGTCTCTGACTGTGTAGTTCTACCATTTCCTTGTGCTGTTGATCAAGGCATCAAGTACAACCTTGTTTCCAAAGAAATTGGGACGCTTTGTAAAATGTAAAGAAAAACGGAATGAAATTATGAGATCATGTAAACCCTATATTCAACAGAAAATAGTACCAAGACCACATAACAAATGTTGAAACTGAGAAATGTTATTATTTCTTGAAATATTTATGCCCACTTTGAATTTGATGCCAGCAACATTTCAAAAATGCAGGGACAGGAGCAACAAAAGACTGGAAAAGTTGTGTAATGTAAAAAAAAAAACCTGGGGTTGAACATCTCACAAATAATTAGGTTAATTGGCAACAGGTCATCCCAAAGAGGATGAGTCTTTTAGAAGTAAAGATGGGGAGGGGTTCACCACTCTCTGAAAGACTGCACAGGCAAATAGTGCAACAATTCAAGAATAATGTTACTCAACGTAAAATATGTGAGTTTGGGGATCTCATCATCTACCGTGCATAATATCATTAAAAGATTCAGAGAATCCGGAGAAATCTCTACGTTGCTGCATTCAGTAATGCAAGTTAAAACACGCAAAAAAGAAACCATAATATAAATAAAATCCAGAAATGCAGTCACCTTCTCTGGGGCAATCTCATTTAAGATGGACTGAAGCAAAGCGGTCTGACGAATCAAAGCTTTAAATTATTTTTGGGAAGAATTTAAAACGTCATCAGTACTAAAGAGGAGAGGGACCCTCTGGCTTGTTATCAGCGCAGTTCTAAAGCCAGCATCCGTGATGGTATGGGGTGACTTGCACATCTTTAAAGGCACCATTAATGCTGAGCAATATATAGATGTTTTGGAGCAACATATGCTGCCATCCAGACAATGTCTTTTCCAGAGAAGGCCTTGCGTTTTTCAGCAAGACAATGCCAAACTACATTCTGCATGTATTACAACAGCAAGGCTCTGTAGTAAAATAGTATGTGTGCTAAACTGAAAACATTTGGCGCATTATGAAATGAAAAATATGACAAAGGAGACCTCGAACTGTTGAGCAGCTGAAATCCAACATCAAGCAAGAATGGGAAAACTTTTCACTTTCAAAACCACAGGTATGCTCAGTTCCCAAACACTTACAGAGTATGGGTAAAAGAAGAGGTGATGCAACACAGTAATAAACATGCCCCTGTTCCAACGTTTTTGAAACAAATTGCTGGCAATGTACTTTTCAATGTACTTTTCCAAAAACAATAAAATAACATTTGATATGTTGTCTTTCTACTATTTTCAATTAAATATAGGGATAAATGATGTGCAAATCATTGCATTCTGTTTATTACGCAGTGTCCCAATTTTTTTGGAAACAGGGCTGTATAATAATTGCTACTTAATTGCTCAATAATTTGACTTCTGTATAAAATACATATCAACACTTAAGCTTTTCTAGGTATTTTCCTTTGATGTTTAGGATAAAATGTGGATAGAATGGGGTTGGCCTGCAAACAGTAGCTTTACTAATGAATGTGTCTTCATTAAAAGATTCCCAAATTCAACAGAATGCATAAGGTAGGGTACTTGATAAATCGGAAAATGTAGTCCAGGTGTGATTAATTCAGTTTGTTTATCACTTGTCTGTTGAATGTTCACAATGTGCTGTTCATCACTAGCTGCTCATCTAGAAATACAGTGTTGCTTCCCGCAGAACCAGGTGTTTTCAGGGATGAGGGAGGAATGGACTGACAAGTAAAGGATATTTTATTCAGCATTCCTTTACATTAGATTTCAATGAAGTGGAAGAGTCCCAGGATACTACAGGCTGGGTCATATAGTGGAAGAGTCCCAGGATACTACAGGCTGGGTCATATAGTGGAAGAGTCCCAGGATACTACAGGCTGGGTCATATAGTGGAAGAGTCCCAGGATACTACAGGCTGGGTCATGTAGTGGAAGAGTCCCAGGATACTACAGGCTGGGTCATATAGTGGAAGAGTCCCAGGATACTACAGGCTGGGTCATGTAGTGGAAGAGTCCCAGGATACTACAGGCTGGGTCATATAGTGGAAGAGTCCCAGGATACTACAGGCTGGGTGATATAGTGGAAGAGTCCCAGGATACTACAGGCTGGGTGATATAATGGAAGAGTCCCAGGATACTACAGGCTGGGTGATATAGTGGAAGAGTCCCAGGATACTACAGGCTGGGTCATATAGTGGAAGAGTCCCAGGATACTACAGGCTGGGTGATATAATGGAAGAGTCCCAGGATACTACAGGCTGGGTGATCTGCTACCAAGGGCCTGTTTTAGTGTCTGCCGCTGTGACAGGAGCCAGACATGACAATCGGATGGCATTGATTTACCTCACCGCTCCGTCTGTCCCTCTGATGTTTCCGTAGGTGACAGGTGGAGGTCAATCACAGACATTAGAGACAGCAGCACCTCCTTCAACCCGGGACGTGAGAAACCTCCCACTTCTGTTCATGTCAGAGCTATATCTGCATTCTATCTGTCCAAGATAGCAGCTGCAGAGTCAACGGTTAGTGATCCTCTCTCTTTTCTGGCCTTTCTATCCGTTCACACTGCTTTAGGGACATCTCCTGGTCAGCAGTAACTGGGCACTGTTTAATGGTGATAATTCTGTTAAAACTCTGTGAGAGAGTGGCTAATTTGCTGCTTTACTAATCTACCAACACAGGACCAGGCTTGTCATCTTACATCATGATACATCTTTCAAATTATACTACTCAGTGACAAAACACTAATTCAGCAATAATTTGTAGAACATATGGTTTAACATAAAACTATTTCAAAATAATGTGCCTTCACCAGGATTCTATCCCATAACCTGAATGTTCCACAGTTAACCTCTCTATCTGCTAAGCTACCGTTCTGGTGAAGTTATCTGTAAGAAATCACAGCCACATTCGGGGCAGCAGGTTAAGCTCATGGTCAAGAGTGCTGGGCCAGTAAGGAAAAGGACATTGGTTCTAATCCCTGAGTTGACAAGTTGATAAACCCTGTTCTGTCACGGCCCAAGGCAGTTAACCCCTTATTGCTCCCAGGCCATTACTGTAAATAAGAAGGATGGGCCAGTGGTCTGGGCCTCTGCCTTTACATGTACTGCTTTGTTTTCAGACCTGACCTACAGTGCTTCCAGACAGAAATCTCTCCTCTCCTATCTTTTGCCATTCATAAAAACATGCTTTGGCACTCCAGTGTCAATGATATCAACTCGTCAGATTAACTTATTTTCTATCCCATTCTACAACCAGGTTACATAGCTGTTAGATTCCACAGTCTTATCACACCCTTTTGCTCTGTTGACACCAAGGCAGCTCTATGATAAACGGGTAGTAAAAGAATTGAGAAGACCAAGGCAGATCTATGATAAGCAGGTACTAAAGAATTGAGAACACCAAGGCATATCTATGATAAGCGGGTACTAAAAGCCACAGTACCCATTATATAATTGCTGTGAACAGTGGAAGATGTGTAATTTTACCTTATCAACCTGATAATGATATTTTCCTTGCAGACTGCAGGTTCATCATCGACCGGCAAGAGAGAGGGGAAACCAACCAAGGTAATTATTACTGTTGTCTGTTCAACGAAAACTTAGAGTTAGCATGGACGTGTGGGTTTTGTTATGTTTGTTTGGTTCCCAGGTAACAGTGTGTTTTGCTTCTTGTTATTTTTGAGGGGATAATACACCAATCACCCATAACATTATGACCACTAACAGGTGAAGTGAATAACACTGAATCTCGTTATCATGGCACCTAACAGTGGGTGGGATATATTAGGCAGCAAGTGAACATTCTGTCCTCAAATTTGATGTGTTAGAAGTAGGAAAAGATGGGCAAGCGTAAAGATTTGAGCGATTTTGACAAGGCCCAAATTGTGATGGCTAGACGACTTGGTCAGAGCATCTCCAAAACTGCAGTCCTTGTGGGGTGATCCCAGTCTGCAGTGGTCAGTACCTATCAAAAGTGGTCCAAGGTAGGAAAAGTGGTGAACCGACGACAGGGTCATGGACGGCCAAGGATTACTGATGCACATGGGGAGCGAAGGCTGTCCCGTGTGGTTCGATCCAACAGACTAGCTACTGTAGCTCAAAGTTAATGCTGGTACTGATAGAAAGGTGTCAGAACACACAAGCAATGTGATGCTTTGGGCAATGTTCTGCTGGGAAACCTTGGGTTCTGCCATTCATGTAGATGTTACTTTGACACGTACCACCTACCTAAGCATTGTTGCAGACCATGTGCACCCTTTCATGGCAACGGTATTCCCTGATGGCATCTTTCAGCAGGATAATGTACCACAAAGCAAAAATGGTTCAGGAATGGTTTTAGGAACACAACGAGATCAAGGTGTTGACCTTGGACAGATCTCAATCCAATCAAACATCTGTGGGATGTGCTGGACAAAGTCTAATCCATGGAGGCCCCACCTTGCAACTTACAGGATCTGCTGCTAACGTCTTGGTGCCAGATACTACAGCACACCTTCAAAGGGTCTTGTGGAGTCCATGCCTCGACGGGTCAGAGCTGTTTCGGCAGCAAAAGGGGGACCTACACAATATTAAGCAGGTGGTCATAATGTTATGGCTGATCGGTGTATGAAATAGGATAAAAAATGTTTGGCTAACTGTAACCATATTATCAATGAAAAATGTATTTCACTAAGGATCGAGATTGATGGCAATTTTTTTGGGGAATGCAGGTAATAATGTTTTGGAATTGAACTGCTTTAGTTAACACAATGTTTGATGTTCAGCTAATAAAATATTTTGATTTCAGCTAACAATGCTTGGAGTTGAGCAAGTTCAGCTAATAAAATGCGATTTGGTTTGTGGAAGGCTCTTTGCAAAGGAACGTCCCAGTGAAATTGTTGCAACTCACGGTGTACAATAGGTAATGTGGGTAAATAATGTACAACATTCCTTCAGCATGGGTAATGCGTAATGAGCATGGCCGTCTTTTACGCATGTTTCTTTATTGGATTTGGAATTCCCTCAATGATGGAGTCAATTAAGATAATATCCCGTTTTGCTTTCCACCTAAGATGGCTGAGGATGACCAAAAAATAAGATATGGTCCAGCCGGTCCATCCACTACACCTTCTGAGACTCCACCCAGTCTGGGAAAACCCACCCAGACTCACCATGCATGTCCCACTCCCCCATCCAAAGAGGCACTGTCAGCATTGTACCAACAGAGGCAGAAAGTGGAGCTGCGGAGGATTCTGAAGCACACCCACCCGGAGCTGAGGAGTCTGGACAGCTTGGATGGGGTGGTGGACCAGGAGCTGGCTGAGGTGCTGTCTTCTGAGACCCCGCTAACAGCTGGCGACACTGGATATGAGGGCGAGGTTCTGTCCAGGCGGTGGATATTTGAGAACTGTATACAGAGCAACGCAGAGGATCCCCATGCTTCTAAAATGCACATGTTGGATGTGGCTGGGGTTGGTGCAGGCGCATGGGCTGGAGATAGAGGGGCTGGACCTGCTGCCATGTATGGAGATGACAGTGGTGCTAGGGTTGGGGCTGGATCTGAGGTTGGATCTGAGTTCGGGCCTAGGATTGGAGCTGAGGTGGTATCTGAGTTCGGGCCTGGGATTGGATCCGTGTTCGCATCTGGGATTGGAGCTGGGGTTGTATCTGGGTTCGGGCCTGGGATTGAAGCTGGGGTTGGATCTGGGTTCGGGCCTGGGATTGGAGCAGGGGTATGGGGAGATGTGAAGAGAACATCTGTCTTGTTTGAGCAGCCATTGGATAACCATGACCACCAGGAGGTGAGGGTTCAGAAAACTACAGACCAGGTGGAGAATGCTGATGCTAAGTGTGAGAAGATGATGGAAAGGATAGATGTCCAGTCTGCTAGAAGGTTGTTTGAAAGCCAGCAGGTCAACATCCTTAGAGCCAACCAAGATGACCTTGTGAACCAGAACAAGGTCATTGTGTTGGAGGATGAGAGGGGGGCCGTTCAGAAGAGAAAACAAGCCTTTGAGAAGAGTAGCAGTAAGAGAGTTCAGAGAGAGAAGAAAAGTGTTTGTTACAGAAATCTTGATGTGGCGCCACAGTCTGAGAGAGAAACATTGAATGTCAGTGCAAATGTTGACCCTGAGGTTAGTGAGGACCAGCCACGGCATGAGGGTGTCTCCAAAGTCAAACAAGTATTTGAAAGGAAGTTACAGTGTTCTTCAAAAGCCGATGTTCGCAGTGAAACAAGTCCAAAATGTCCGATGTATCAGTCTACATCTCTATTTAAAATAAATCCTTTCAAAACAATAAACATAAGTGGGGAACCCTCAGATCTGCCTGAACCACTGCCCCAGAATCCCACATCACCTTCGGGGGACCTTGGCCCAGACAGCAGAATCCAGGAGGACATGCTAGCATTATCAGCTAATGTCAGGAACAGAGCTCAGCTGTTTGAGTCCACGCTGTTCGACCTGATTAACCACCAGAACAGGGAGGAGGGGAAGACGATGTGTGAAAGCATCAACTACACCCTGAACTCCCTCTATCACTTCAGTGCCATCCACTCCCACGGATCCATCATTGAGGCGAGCGAGACAGGAAATGGTAAAAGGGCAAGGTTCAGGCTGACCACCGGCTTGAGTCCAGAGGTGGAAGAGGACCAGGTGGCTGAGGGTGGGGTTAAAAACTTCATACTGCAACTGTTGCCCCGGGGAACCTTAAAACCTCAGTTGGTTTACCTGAAGGAGGATGAGCAAGGGAACGTGGATGTTACTTCTGTGACAGTACCTGTTCATCAGGTACACCTCGCTTCAAACCAAGACAAAGAGTTCAGGACGGCCAACGTTGTCCAGCTCATAGAGGACATCCTTAGTCAGGACAGCTCTCTGAGGAAAGGAGTGGTGATTCAGGAGGACGCAGTGGGAAGGAGTGAGGTGACCGTATATTCCCTGTACAACCACTCTGATGGGAAGGTAGAGAGGTATCGTCCTCCACAGGGTCCAAGGATGGAGACCAACGTCCCAGACATGGCTGCCGGAAATCTAAAGCCTGAAACAGAGACTCCTGGAGTGGATAGAGATGATGTGAAGTCAACCATCAGCGGTCTCCTGGCCACAAGTCAGGACCACAACACCCCAGCCTCCTACAAACAGGAGGCCAAGGGAAATGTCAAGTTATTCAAGAGCTGTATCGAGAAGGGAGATCTGGAGTATTTGAAGTCCCTGCAGGTTCAGCCAGACGAGGAGGAACAACTCCCAAAACAAACTGATGTTGTGACAAATATTTCCCCAGAGCCAAAAACAGATCATCTTCAACAACAACAAACAGTTGAACAGATGGAGCAATATGATCCAGATAGTGTCCCAGTGGATGTGAATAAACTAAAGAGCATGTTCCCAGCCAACCAGAGATGTGTCCAGCAGAAAGAGATGACTCATAGTGACATCATCCATTCTGCCATGATGTTTCCTGGACAAGCCGGTCATGGTACAGTATCTGCAGAGAGAAAGGTCTCTCCAGGATGTGACATCAGCATAGGAATACACTCAACAGGGTGGGTGAAGAACCAGAGTTTGAGGGAGATGCTAAAGCGTGATGCTGAGGCATTAGCAAAAACACATTACCCTAACACAGCATCTCAGGAGACATCAGTCCACTCTGAACCACAGAAGGATCAAATTATCCTTCAGGCTGATTTAGTTGAGGCGATGGATGAGGATGATGAAATCTCCAACTTGCAGGCTGCCCTCTATACCCTCCAACAGGCCACCATGGAAGCCAAGGCTCTGCAGCAGGTGGCGCTAAAGAAACAGGTCAAAGCTGTTCAACATGTGGTTCAAGAGAAACAGCAACTCACTAGACAGACTTGCCATTCAGAGCAACAAGGACAACCTATCTCTTTGAAGAGCAGTGGACTTAAGCCAGAGAAGACCTCTGAAATATTACAGGTCCACAAGCAAACTTCTGTACAGAAGAAACAGACATCCTTTGATTCTGTTATAAAGACTTTCACAACCCCCTCCAGTACCTCAGAAGAGGAAACAGCAACTTGTTGCAAGACCAAAGAGGATAGCTGTGTTTCCACGGCTTTTGAAGAACTAGAAAACCCAGAAGCTTGGAGCTTGGAGGGCCATGAGAATACTGAGGTGGTCCAGAAAGGACATCTTATTGGAGCAATGAAGAATTTACAGAGCAGTTCAACTGAGAAAGACCACAAGGAGCAGGTAGTGCGAGGTCAGCTTCAGGCAGCATTCCTTTCTCCGGAGAAGACAAGTGGGGTTAACTTCAGTAAAAAAGATTTCAAGGATGCTATGATCTACAAGAAATCTGGAAAGTCCAAATCTAAAAGCCATAAGAGGAAGACCGATGTGGGGACTGTTGCTCAACAAAGTAATGTAAAGACTGAGTCTCTGACTAATGCAAAACCTTCACCTTCTATAACAATAAGTGAAGGACATGGCATCTCTGTGAGCATCAGTGGCACAAAAGCAGAGAAAAGCTCTAAAACAAAATTCCAGGTTGAGCAAAACCCAGAAACCAGGAACATGGAGGAAAAAGAGGGCGCTGAGGTGGGCCAGAAAGGATATCTTATGGCTGAAATGACGACTTTGCAGAGTAGCACAACAGAGCAGCAACCCAAGGAGGAAGTAATTGGAGGTCATCTTCAAGCAGCACTACATTCTCTGGAGAAGACAAGCGGTGTTAACATCAGTCAAGGCGATTTCAAGGCTGCTATGATTTACAGGAACTCTGGGAATTCTAAATCTCAAAGCCACAAGAAGAAGACTGATGTGGGTTCAGTTTCTAAACTCAGTGAGGATAAACATAATCCTGCTGAACCCCCTAGCATAGATCAAACCACAAGTAAACCTGCAGAACCCACAAACCCAGATCAAGCCACATATAAACATATTGAACCCCCTAGCCCAGATCAAACCACAAATAAACCCACTACAGATTCCACAGTTAAACTGCAACCTCAGACTGGCCTTAAAACTCTGGCACCTTCAAAGAAAAAGAAGAAGCCTGTTGGTCCAAAACCAGCTCTTCCACCTAAACCAACATTTCCTCCTAAACCAAACCATCTGAAAGCAGATCCAGGTAATATTACTACAGGAAGCACATCTTGTCAGTTAACAGAGACTATGGTACATACCACCGAAAGCCAAATCATTTCTATGAGTACTACCAGTAGTATTTCTAAAACTACCATTTCTAGCAATCAACTAAAAGAACCAAACCAAGGACTAATAAAAGAATCAGTTGACAGTCAAACAAACGTATCAAGCAAATGTAAAATGAAACAATCTACCAAATGTCTATCAAAAGACTCAACCAAAAACAAACTTGAAGAGTCAGCCAAAAATCTACCAAATGAATCATCCAAAGATCAGGCAAAAGAATCAACTAAAAATCAACCAAAAGGGTCAACTAGAAGTCAGCCAAAGCAATCAACTGAAAGTCAACAGAAAGAATCCACCAAAAGTGAACCAAAAGACTTACCCAAAAGGCAACTAAACAAATCTAAGAAAAGTCAATCAAATGAATCAACAGAAAATCTATTTACAAAGGCAACAAAAAGTCAACCAAATGAATCTTCCCAGCCTTTGATAATCAAACCAATGTCCTATGCAGATGCCCTTTGCAGAGGCTTCCAACATAATGACAGTGATAGAGAGGCACAACAGAGTAGGCTTGACACTGACTGCTCTGATATGCCAGCTGGGAGCTCATTTGGAAAAGCAGAAGCTGGGTTCACTCAACACACTGGTGATCCAACTCAACACACTGCTGATGCAACCCAATACACTGCTGATCCAACCCAACACACTGCTGATACAACCCAACACACTGCTGATCCAACTCAATACATCAGTGATGCAACCCAACACGCTGCTGATCCAACTCAACACACTGCTGATACAACCCAATACACTGCTGATCCAACTCAACACATCGGTGATGCAACTCACACTGGGGATGCAACCCAACACATTGATGATGCAACCCAACACACTGATGATGCCACCCAATACACTGCTGATACAACCCAATACACTGCTGATCCAACTCAACACATCGGTGATGCAACTCACACTGGGGATGCAACCCAACACATTGGGAATGCACCCCAACACACTGATGATGCAACCCAACACACTGATGATGCCACCCAATACACAGCCGATCCCACTCAACACATCGGTGATGCAACTCACACTGGGGATGCAACCCAACTCAATGAGGATGTAACATTAACCCAGAAAGTCCAAGGGTTAGAGGTCATTCCTCAAAGACTTAATAGTCCTAGCTCTAACTATGTGGAAGAGAGCAACACCACATCACCACAGAAGAAGTCAAGCATGGTGCAGGGAGCTGGACTCCAGTATGGGTCAGAGAACACTGAGAAGATAAGTGAAGATAGAAGAAATAAAATTCCTCAGAAGCCTAAAAGAGGTAAGATGGCAGAGAGTGAATCAAAGAACCAGGACTACAAATCTGAGATGAATAGCTGTATTGCACTAAAACATTTTGATGTGGGACAGCAAACCAGCCATACCGATCAGCCTCTACAAGGCATCAGACCAAAGAGCCAGAAGAACAACTCTAAAAACAGCAGCCAACTACAGGAACATGACAAGAAGAAAAACAAAGTGGTCATGAGGGAGAAAAAAGGCAAGACAAAGCCTGAGACGGAGGGCCAGCGTCGCCTGAGGCTGTCGGTTCACATGGATGAGATCATCAGGGGTAATGTGACCACGGCCATGGAGATTGTGGACAACCTGAGGAAGCAGGATGAGCTGAATCAGATACTCACCCAGGTGAAGATGGTAGAGGAAGACACCAGCCAGGTGGACGTCAGGGCCCTCAGGAACATCTTTGAGAATGTACCTGAGTGGGTTGTCGCCCCACGGGTCAAGAAACCACATAAACCAGAGACCAAGGTGGACCAGAAGGTTGAGAAGGTTAAGACGTCAACAGACGACACAGAGACACTGTCCTCCATGGCTCTAGTTTTCGGAGATCTAGAGAGAGCCAGCGAGGAGATCATGAATTTGAAGGAGCAGACGTTGGCCAGACTGATGGACATTGAGGAGGCTATAAAGAAGGCTTTGTATTCTGTCTCCACTCTGAAATCAGACTCGGACATTGCTGGTCTGTCTTCCCTGTTAAAAGAGTCCCTACAGGTTACATCAAGCCAACCCCAAGGCTTGCAGACCACCAGTAACATCAGCACCATCACCATCGGCTCATCCACTAGAGCACTGGTGCCCCAGGAGGTCTCTCCTACTCTCACCACAAAGACACAGAGGGAGCCAGAGAGAGCACCGGAGGCTGTTCAGAGAACAGGGCCGGAGGTGGCTGGGAGTAAACCCCAGAGCAGTCCTCCATCCTCCCCTGCCTTTATCTCCATCCAGTCAGCAGCCAGGCAGAAGTCTGCAAGTGGACCAGACACTGAGTCCCTGCAGCTTCCGCTGTGCTCCGCCTGTCAGCTCAGCCCAACCAGCAGCCCTGGCAGCAAGAGCCCTGTCAATCAGAGACGGCAGGTCAGTGTGCTCCAGTTAACGACAGCTCCGGACGGGAGTGGGGTCGTCGGCACTAAAAGTGTTAGTGAGAACTACGGGAAAACCGATGAGTTTGGCCATACAGTTTATTCCACCAAGACTTCCACGGTGGTGACCACTCCGCCCGACACCAGGGTTCAGGTAGGAACCAGTAGTCCTACCAGGTATGGAGTTGTCACATACCCAGAGGTCAAGGTCACATTGCCTATCAACAAACCTTAACAGCCTTTATAAATGGTACCGGCCATGTTCACGTTGTAAGTCCCTTTGGACAAACAAGTTCTGCTGAATTTGTGGACCCATGAAGAGTGGCTGCTACTTCTGTCACAGATAATATGGAGCTTCATATAAATATCAAATAACTTGAGGTTTAAACACCTTTAGGGCAGACCAACTTACAAATTCAAAGACTGTCTGAGTTATAACTCCTTCTTAGAGATTCAGTTGCATACTGATGGTATATTTTTTGATGGTTTAACAGCAACTTATTGATTTAATTTAGATGGGCAACAGTATAAAGGTATTACCACCTGTCTTGTTAGATTGTGTTTGACTTGTGTTTAATTATTTAAAGTGTGGGATTTAATTAAACATGTTTTCTTACTTGGATGGAAATTAAATAAAATATTGTTCTATTTGCTTCCTCACTACTTTCTACATTTCTGTATTGGTAACAACAGAACCAGTGCTTGACTTGGGCAGGAATGGTCCGGAACCGTAAACCGGTACAAACAGTGTTACGGTTCCTTTTTTAGGCAAAAGAGCCACCTGAGATGTCTGGGATAAGCTACTGAAATGGAACAAGCCTTATTAACACATACATTTTGATGAACGTAGTCTAATGTGCGATTTGTCAGTTCCTGTACTTATTTTATCCCAAGTCAAGCACTGATTAGAACAGCTCATCATAATTAATAAAGTATTATAACAAAGTTACACATTAATACCAGTTTATATTAATGGAAAACACATTCAGATATCCACACCAGCCTCACATTCATTTGGGTTCTAGCAAACATTCTATATTTGTTCTATACTTGTTGCAATTTTGTGAATACTTCATACGTTGTGTTTCCAACCCTCCCTGTCTATTTATACTGTAACAGACACACCAACCCATCCAGTCTAGTTGGGTTGTAACAGACACACCAACCCATCCAGTCTAGTTGGGTTGTAACAGACACACCAACCCATCCAGTCTAGTTGGGTTGTAACAGACACACCAACCCATCCAGTCTAGTTGGGTTGTAACAGACACACCAACCCATCCAGTCTAGTTGGGTTGTAACAGACACACCAACCCATCCAGTCTAGTTGGGTTGTAACAGACACACCAACCCATCCAGTCTAGTTGGGTTGTAACAGACACACCAACCCATCCAGTCTAGTTGGGTTGTAACAGACACACCAACCCATCCAGTCTAGTCGGGTTGTAACAGACACACCAACCCATCCAGTCTAGTCGGGTTGTAACAGACACACCAACCCATCCAGTCTAGTTGGGTTGTAACAGACACACCAACCCATCCAGTCTAGTTGGGTTGTAACAGACACACCAACCCATCCAGTCTAGTTGGGTTGTAACAGACACACCAACCCATCCAGTCTAGTTGGGTTGTAACAGACACACCAACCCATCCAGTCTAGTTGGGTTGTAACAGACACACCAATCCAGACACACTAATCCTCAGGCGGATACTGTAACACTAATGTAGTGTTAATCTAAACCCCAGAGTTTGATTCCTGCTGGGGCCAGTGTGAAAATGTTCTCAATACAGGAAGCTGAATCAGTGTCTACTCTATTAAATGTACCAATTAAATTCTAGACTTGCAAATCTGTTGTTTAAATGGAAATCCACATCCAGGAATCCTTGTTTGAGAATTCCAAACCTCCCTGCTCTTTCTCTCATGGTTCTGGGAATCTTCATTTGAGGATTTCAGGAAAATCTGAAATTCAGGGAATCTGGGGAGAATTAGAGAAACAGTACTGCCCCAGCGAATCAGTGTGATATTCTCAATCTCTATTCCTCCAGTTCCTGCCCTGTAAACAGGAAACATGTTCCTCCTGCCTGAAGCCTGTCTATCCTATGGAGAAAATGACAGCAGATAAATTCATTTTTCACAAGAACTGTTTCTGCTGCAAGCACTGTCAGAAGAAGCTCAGGTGAGAGACTGAGATCTGCTCCAACAAGAGTAAACCGATCCAACTCAGGAATAAACCATCTTGATTATTAACTGTCAACACTTGATTACTTTCCGTTCATTTATTCCATGTGGAATGCTTTGTAGTTGACATGTGTGTGTTGTGTGGTGTGTAGCTTGACCAGCTACGCTCCGCTGTACGGGGAATTCTACTGCGTGTTCCACTACCAGCAGCTGTTCAGGAGGAAGGGCAACTACGACGAGGGTTTTGGCCACACTCAACACAAGAACCGTTGGCTACAAAGGACCAATGACAGGTTCTAACAGCTCTGATGTCATATAGACCTCTCTAATTGATTGGTGAGTTGAGTGAGCAAATGGAATCTTGACTAAAACAGAGCTGTTTAGAGGAATTTATAGTGTGGATCTTTTACATTTGATGGAGAGGAATGTTTTAAAGAGGGATGTTTTGTGTGCTTTCAGATGACATGGAGGTGACCATGAGAAAACTGTGAACCACAGCATATTTGGAGACATTATACAACTGTTAAATGTCTGGTACTTTGTCTAGACTAGTGAATCACATGACAATAATCAGTATCAGAGTGACTTTACTGACTGAAAACTGAGAAATTATTATTATGGAATGACTTCTGAGACCAACTCTCTACTCATGATGATGAGAGATGTTGTACTTGTTCTGTGGATATACAGTAAAAGGGAAATGACTGTGAACAGAAGGCGTGATTTATAAAACATATTGGAACTTTTATTGGTATTTTTATTGAGAAATATTTTTAAATAATTACATTTCAGTCTATAGTGTTAATAATTATAAATAATACTCTCTTGATTTATTTCATAATTTAATAAATGTAAAAAAATCTATACTAATTATTATAAAACAAGCTGAAGATGTAAATGATATTTTGGTAATTTAGTGTATTTAGATATTGGCACATAATCACAATAACCAGACACTGTGCGATCAAAGTTAAAAGTAAAAAAGCACACATAAATTACATTTTTGTGGAAATTGTTTCTTCAGTTTTTTCCTCCTTGAAATGTGTGATTCCGTTTTGAAGATTCAACTTCTCAGAAGTTCTAGAATTAAACAGAGTATTAGATATCAGTACTGAACTTGTGGGACCCCCCCCCCCAGTTTAATACTCACTCTGCGTGGTGCTCCAGTACATGTGTGTGGTCCTGTAGTTCAGTATTGAGTGTTTCAGGCAGCAGGAAGCAGGCGCCCCCCCCCAGGAATGGTAGGACACCATAGATCACCATGGGGATGGCGTAGTGATACACCTCCAGCAGCCGGATCAGAGGTGCCAGGATGCCCGCCACACGCGCACACATTGAGTTCAGGCCCACTCCGTTCTGCCTGTCCGGCGCAGCCGTTTGGACAGAACACAGTGAGATTCCTAGAAGTATGAAACCTTGGTGTCTCTGCATGTGTTCTCTGGCCATGGTGTTTCAGTAGTGTGACTCCTCACCTCACCACAGTGGGATAGAGCTCAGCTGTGTACACATAGACAATAGTGAAGGAGGCAGCCAGGGAAAACTTCCCCACAACCGCAATGACCGTTGTCACAATCGGCAGGTCTGATGGAAACACAGCCAGACAGAGGATCTCTTTGACAGGTCTGAATAACACTTGAACGTAACGAAAAAATACATTTAAAGAATTAAAAATAACAGCATTAAAAATCAGTTTTCACAATATAAGCAATGTACCCTCTGGAACCGCTAGAATGAGGAGACAAGCAGAGCCTCCAATGAACAGGACCATGGCCTGACAGATCCTTCGGCCAAAGTGCTCAATCAGGGGCAGAGAGCCCAGCCGGGCAGGCAGCTCAGCAATGCCAAAGATCAGCTGTGTCAGATAGATGTCCAGGCCAAAGTTGCCCACGTTCAGACTCACCCCATAATACACCAGGCTGGTTACAAACCTGAGAAAGGAGGGATGTCCTTGGATTAGAGGTTGGAACATGAAAAAGTATTTCCAGTGATTACCAAATGAATTGGATTGCAGGTGGACCATGCCAGTGTAATTTGAACATGTAAACATGGAGAGGAAGAAGAAATGAAACCAAGCCTTTCATCAGACGGACCAGATGTAGCTAAGAGTTAGAGCTCGTTTTCTCAGGTAGGGGATCCTGAAGAGGTCCAACATGCTGCCAGACTTGGCCGACCCCTCCTCATCCAACTACCGACAGACAGAACTAGGGTTAGGGGAGGGAGAGTACAGTGGGAGACAGAGGGATGAAGGCCTGAATCACCTTATCCAGCAGGGCCTCAGGGACCAGCGTTCCATTGACCTTGGCTGCTCTGCGGATCTCCTGGCGAGCCTCGTCCTTCCGGCCTTGGGTCATCAGCCAGCGAGCCGACTCTGGAAGAATCCTGATATACAGTCAGGAAGAAGTTAAAAGATCAAGGGGTCAAATCCTGATCACACTAGTCACATTTCCTAACATCCGACAGTCAGGAAGAAGGAGACAGGGATGAAGCGTCAGGAATGAAGAGCCAGGAATAAAGGGCCAGGGATGAAGAGCCAGGGATGAAGAGCCAGGGATGAAGAGCCAGGGATGAAGAGTCAGGGATGAAGAGCCAGAGATCACGAATCAGGGATTCATCCCTGATTCCGACCTGGAATCAGTCCAAGCTGCTCTACAAACATTCCTCTGGACAAGTGAGGTAAGAGGTCAAGGGTTAAAGTTTAGTATGTACCAGTACAATTCCCCGAGGTCAAAGGTAAACATTTAGTATGTACCAGTACAAGACCCTGAGGTCAAGGGTAAACATTTAGTATGTACCAGTACAAGACCCTGAGGTCAAGGGTAAACATTTAGTATGTACCAGTACAAGACCCCAAGGTCAAGGGTAAACATTTAGTATGTACCAGTACAAGACCCCGAGGTCAAGGGTAAACATTTAGTATGTACCAGTACAAGACCCCGAGGTCAAGGGTAAACATTTAGTATGTACCAGTACAAGACGCCGAGGAGCAGGACGGGACTGGAGAGGACCAGTTGTAGGGTCCTCCAGTCTCTGACTCCGTAGGCAATACCAGATAGCAGCATAAGTCCAATGGCATAGAAGCAGTGGGACACGATGGTGAACAGGGCCCGCTTGTTGTTGCCCGTCCATTCAGCACCTGGGTGGAGGTCACAGGTTAGAAGTCAGAGGTGAACAAAGCCTGTCTGCTGTTACCAGTTAACTCAGTTGTCTGTGTAGAGATTAGTGGTCAGTTTGTTAAGCCAGGCTCTCCAACTGTAGTTCTAGAGGGCCAAAACAGTTCTGTTTTTGCTTCTCCCTGGTAGTTAATTAACCTCACCTTAAAAGTGGACTGGAGTTGGGGTGATAAAACAGTATAGGTACAGTGTTACATCAGTTGGGTTGTAAAACTGTAGAGGTATAGTATTAACAGTAGAGGTATAGTGTTAACAGTAGAGGTACAGTGTTAACAGTACAGGGACAGTGTTAACAGTAGAGGTATAGTGTTAACAGTAGAGGTACAGTGTTAACAGTAGAGGTATAGTGTTAACAGTAGAGGTACAGTGTTACTTCAGTTGGGTTGTAAATCAGTAAAGGTATAGTGTTAACAGTAGAGGTACAGTGTTACTTCAGTTGGGTTGTAAAACAGTAGAGGTACAGTATTAACAGTAGAGGTACAGTGTTAACAGTAGAGGGACAGTGTTAACAGTAGAGGTATAGTATTAACAGTAGAGGTACAGTGTTAACAGTAGAGGGACAGTGTTAACAGTAGAGGTACAGTGTTATTTCAGTTGGGTTGTAAAACAGTAGAGGTATAGTATTAACAGTAGAGGTACAGTGTTAACAGTAGAGGGACAGTGTTAACAGTAGAGGTATAGTGTTAACAGTAGAGGTACAGTGTTACTTCAGTTGGGTTGTAAATCAGTAAAGGTATAGTGTTAACAGTAGAGGTACAGTGTTACTTCAGTTGGGTTGTAAATTAGTAGAGGTATAGTGTTAACAGTAGAGGTACAGTGTTCAGTTGGATTGTAAATCAGTAGAGGTATAGTGTTAAGAGTAGAGGTACAGTGTTACTTCAGTTGGGTTGTAAATCAGTAGAGGTACAGTGTTAACAGTAGAGGTACAGTGTTACTTCAGTTGGGTACAGTGTTAACAGTAGAGGTACAGTGTTACTTCAGTTGGGTTGTAAATCAGTAGAGGTACAGTGTTAACAGTAGAGGTACAGTGTTAACAGTAGAGGTACAGTGTTACTTCAGTTGGGTTGTAAATCAGTAGAGGTACAGTGTTAACAGTAGAGGTACAGTGTTACTTCAGTTGGGTACAGTGTTAACAGTAGAGGGACAGTGTTAACAGTAGAGGGACAGTGTTAACAGTAGAGGTACAGTGTTACTTCAGTTGGGTAGTGTTAACAGTAGAGGTATTGTGTTAACAGTAGAGAGCCAGTGTTAACAGTAGAGGGACAGTGTTAACAGTAGAGGGACAGTGTTAACAGTAGAGGGACAGTGTTAACAGTAGAGGTACAGTGTTACTTCAGTACCCACCTAAGACGTAAGTGTTGATAACGACACCTGAGATGGAGGCTCCCACTACGAATCTGAAGGCGATGTAAACATACATGTTGGGAGAGAAGGCCACTCCCACTCCAAACAGCAGCTGGAGAAGCAGAGAAAGGAGCACTGCAAAACGCCGTCCATACCTGGGAAGTAAAGGTCATGATAAACTACCTGAGGAGGACAGTAGACCGCATGTTGACACCTAACCTCTAACCTCTGATCTCCAACAGGTCAATTCGCCGTAATACCTGTGCTGGTAATCTTCTAATGAAAGTGTCAACATGCAGTCTTGAGGTAGAAGAAGACCTCCTATAAACACAGAAAACTGTACGCCCTGATGTTTACACCATCTGATCTGTGGAGATGATCAACTAGAACTTTACAGAACCAACGGTTTATGTTTAGGAATGAGCATCGGGGTCCGCACCATGGAAACAGACCTGAGTCACAGAATCCGCTGAGGGCTGATGGACATACCTGTCGGCCATTGGCCCAAACACCAGGGCACCAATCAGAAGCCCCGCCATGTAGATGGACTGGGAGGCCTCGTTCAAACCGCTGTTACCACATACCAGGCCAAACTGCAGAAGAAGGGGGAGGTGTAGTAAGAACATGACCGGTGGTGTGTTTGGCAACTATACACATCTGTTCTTGAACCACCTGTATCAATGTTCTCCTCCTGAGGGTTTCTCAAATCAGGGAGAATAAATACGTAGTCTACAGTGTTCAGGCTACAGTTCAGCCTACAGTGTTCAGGCTACAGTTCAGTCTACAGTGTTAAGGCTACAGTGTTCAGGCTACAGTGTTCAGAATACAGTTCAGTCTACAATGTTCAGGCTACAGGGTTTCAGAATACAGTTCAGTCTACAATGTTCAGGCTACAGTGTTCAGGATACAGTGTTCAGGCTACAGATCAGTCTACAGTTCAGTCTACTGTGTTCAGTTGGCCGGCTGACTGACTGGCTTGCTATAGGACTGACTGGCTGGCAAGCTTGCTGACAGGCTGAATGTTTGAGCGATAAAACACAACCTCACGTTCTGACAGAAAGGAAGAGTGGACAATGGGGATGAACATGTCCGACAGATATGAAATTGCATGGCTCTTTGACATGTCTAACAGCATTTTGTAAACTGGCCCTTGAGTCTATTTCTGCCGTAAAGTAATTGTTATGGTTCCATCTTCAAACACATCTGAGTCCCTCTAAAACCTGGAATAATGCCATTATCATATCCTCAACAGAGACATTTCTATTTGCTATGTCCCCTATCATGAACTTGATAAGATGAACAAGAAATCTGATGTCTAGATGGAACCCACCCACCCAACTGACCCTCTGATGGAACCCACCCACCCAACTGACCCTCTGATGGAACACACCCACCCAACTGACCCTCTGATGGAACACACCCACCCAACTGACCCTCTGATGGAACACACCCACCCAACTGACCCTCTGATGGAACACTCAACACACCCACCAAATTGATAATCAAAGAGAACATACCGAGTCAGATTCTGGCAAACCTGGAGAGACTAGGGACAGCAGGAAAGAATAGATTGTCTTATCGTGATTAAACACTTGGGAAAGAGATAGTGTTATCAGGACTAACCTGTTGGTTCAAACGTGTTTCCCAGATATGACGTGATGCACTTCTTGTGCCATTTAACCCTGACGTTATCCATGTTGCTTTAAAAAGATGTATTCTTAAAATAAAACCTACATTACTCGATGGACTACCTTATATCTACATAGAGAGGATGCTTAAATCCTGTTTTGTAAATACATTTTAATGAACAGAATTTTTTACGCAATCTTTATTTTAGTGGCATCTGAATTCCATTCTTCTCGGATCCTGAACCAGCTCTAAGCTATTTATTAAATGTTTTAATAATACTTCTGAACTTTCCATATTGCAGAGAAAGTTGACAAAAACGGTTGAGTGTGGTTTGACAATTAGGCCTATGTCAGTGTCAGAACCCAGGCTATAATGATAGATGTAGTTATTTATATAAGAATTTCTTGAAATATGTAAAGGGCTACCTCAAGTCTTGATTCTGGGTCCTCTCCTGTTTGCAGTTTATTCAAAGAATATCTATTTGCTAAAAAAAAATAAAAATCATGCCATTCACCAGGGCTGCTAACATCGAGTAAAAATGTGACCTTTGATGGAACCATAACTGAACGTGGTCCAAGTACCTTGGCATTATGCTTGATGATTAGATTCCATTTCGAAATCATGATTGGTTTTTTTTACAGAAACAGCGCATGCCTGCCATTTGATAAAACAATACAATTATCTTTAATGTCAGTTTTGTATTATGGAGATATTATTTATACGTTTAAAAATGCTTTTTAAACCAATTCTATATATCACTGTGCTCTTCGTTTTATCTCAGAAGAAAGTTTAGGACACATCATCGTATTTTATATGACAACGTAGGGTGTACTCTATGTAAGAAGACAACGACCAGCATTTCTGCTCAACAACTAAGTCCAGAAAAAAACTGCATATCTGATCTCACTCATCAAGGTTAAAATTACAAAATGACAACAAACGAAAGGCGAGCACTGGAGACTCCCAGGGTGGTGACTGACCTAGGTAGAACAGTTCCAGTTGTTATACGCCACTAATGTGTAATGGCTTCAAGTATAGCTCAAAGAACACAGAGTTATTTTTGCTTAACCCCGACCCTCACCTCTGTCACCAAGCTCGCGGTCTTGTGGGCCGCAAACTCCCATCCGTCACTGCAGGAAATTGTACTATTAATCCCGTACGCTTCTATTGTTTCCAAGTCCAGATCTACCGGAGTGTACATCACACAGGACTCGAACCCCAAGCCATCCTTCAGAGGTGGTAGGGTGAGGTTCTTCTGTCTATCTTCGGTCAAGTTGGGTCCCTGTGTCTTTATCCAGTCCGTGTTGCAGTGGTGAGGGAAGTTCATGCCCGTAAACACTTGACAGAACATGTGGAACCCGTTGAAGATGTTTGGTAAGCATATCGCCGCCAACATTCGCTTCTGGAAGGTCCCGAACTCCCCTACCGCTGTCAGTACCTGCCCGAACCCGGAGCTCATCTTCAGAAAACAGGTGCCCCCTTGTCGCACTGGCTTTAGTATTTGACAGATGGTTCAGGTGTGAAACAAATATCTGGAATGAATACATCAGTGGGCAGACACAATTTTTTATCTGGTTAACATGCGCAATCGCAGCTGTTATCTATCACTCAAGCGTAAAAACTGGAAAACTTTTTTAAAATATTTTTTTACTATAAAGCCTACCGGGAAAAAAGACCAAAAAACCTAGTGCCTAATCTAGTATCTAGTATTAATCTAGTGCCTGTGACATCTATTCCACTAATTAAATGCATTTACAGTTATATATTTTTTTCTAGTGCACACTACAGCAAAGTCAGTTGGACTTCGTGCCTAACGGAGACCGCACGTGTCAATTTGAACTTTCAGACCCGGTTACCAACAGAAGTAAAGTTGGTTTTATATTCAGAGATTCAACAGACATTCGCCATAAACGAATTAAAACGTTAGAATCTACTTGCATTCTTAACCTTTTCTAGATTAGGTTAGACAACATTTATAACCTAGTGTTCAATATTCCATAAACTTTGAAAAAGGCACTTAAAAAGAAATAACGTTTTCAAAAATGTTAATAGAAACTTAATAATTATTCTATACTAGATTGGACAACTTTTACAACCTTTGATTTGGTCAAAAAATCACAACTAGGTTTTAAAATGCAATTAAATCTCAACGTTTTCTAAAATAATCATAGAAACTTCCTTCCAAGTTCAAATTATTCTAGGCTGGACAAGTTTTACAACCTTTGATTTGATAAAAAAAAAAAAAAGCACACCTAAATTCTATACACATTTTCTAACATCGATAAACACTTAATTTCAATTTCAAAATATTCTATTTAAGGCTGGCCAAGTTTTACAACCTATGATTTGAGCAAAGAACCCCCCTTCCAGTCTTACAAATTCCGCAAACTTTGAAAAACACAATTATATCGCAATGGCGTTCTCAAAAATGATCGTAGAAACTTCAATCCAAGTTACTCTATAACTTCAGATATGAAAAAAAATAATAAATACATCACATCTAGATTTTATCCACATTTTGGAATTTGGAAATAAGTTTAATTATAAGTTTAATTATAATTATGTTTAAAAGTCCAGTCTAGTATAGAATCATTTACACATGGAACGACAGATCTATGAACGTTTTTGAGAAAACTGCGTTTTTCAAAGTTTTTAGAACATTGAAAACACTAGGTGTGATTCTTTAGATCAAATCAAAGGTTGAAAAAAATGTCTAGCCTAGGACGTGCTTTACACTGCCTGCTGTTACCTACCTGGCTACCTGCCAAACTTTTTTCGAATTTACTCTATATAAACTAATTATAAAGTAATTATAAATCCAACTGGACAGGTTTTCTCCACTGGAGTCGGAGTCAAGGCACGAGCCGTCCTTGGAGGGGAATGATCGGCTGTCATGTTCTACCGGTGACCTTAAAAAACAGAAAACCTTAGTCATCAGCGATTCCATTAACCGCAGTATTAGACCAAAGAATCAGCCGGCGATTGTACACTGTTTACCGGGGGGCAGAGCCACCGACATAGCCGCAAATCTGGGGCTGGTGCTAGCGAAGTCTAAAAGAGAGTACAGAGATAGAGAGTACAGAGATATTGTTATTCACATTGGCACCAACGACGTTAGGATGAAACAGTCAGAGGTTACAAAGCAGAACATAGCATCAGCGTGTAAACTTGCTAGAAAGATGTGTTGGCATGGAGTATTTGTCTCTGGCCCCCTCTCAGCTAGGGGTGGTGACGAGCTCTACAGCAGACTTGCGCAACTCAATCGCTGGCTGAAAACGGAGTTCTGCCCCTCGCAGGAGGTAGAGTTTGTAGATAACTGGCTCTCTTTGGGACTCTCTCATAAATAGGGCCAGGCCTGATCTGCCGAGGAGCGACGGACTCCATCCTAGCTGGAGTGGTGCTCTTCTTTTATCTAGGAACATTGACAGGAGTCTCACTCCTATAGCTTTAACATGAGATAGGGTGCAGGTCAGGCAGTTAGCCAGCCTGCACCCCTAAAATAGTTATGGTCCTCAAAATCTCAGTTGTCCTGAGAATGTCCTGAACCTCCCTGACCAGGTGTCATTGGGGACACTTGAATTTTTTGATACCGTAATGCTCGACGCATTCACTAAATTTGTAATGAGTTCTAAACCCAATAAATTGCTCCCTTTCCTTCGAATGTGTACCAAACTCACAAAAAATTGTGGAAATTAAGCCTCTTCTAAAAAAATCTAATCTGGATCCCGACATATTAAACAATTATAGGCCAATATCGAACCTCCCGTTCTTCTCAAAAATCTTAGAAAAATGTGTTTCCCAACAACTGAATGCCTTCCTGAAGACAAATAACATTTATGAAATGCTCCAGTCCCGTTTCAGATCCCATCATAGTACTGAGACTGCACTCGTGAAGGTAACAAATGACCTTCTAATGGCCTCAGACAAAGGTTCCGCATCCGTCCTGTTGCTTCTTGATCTTAGTGCTGCTTTTGACACTATTGATCACTCACTTCTCTTAGAGAGACTGGAAACCCATATTGGGCTACGTGGTTCTAGCCTGGTTTAAATCTTATTTATCTGAAAGATATCAGTTTGTTAGTGTGGATGGCATATCCTCTGACAAGTCAAAGGTATGCTTTGGTGTTCCACAAGGCTCTGTTCTGGGCCCATTATTGTTCTCACTATATAGGCTTAGGCTGCCTCTGGGCGATGTAATCCGAAATCACAATGTAAATGTATATATTTCAATGAAGCATGGAAGAAGCCCCAAAATTAGCTACTTTGGAAGCATGCGTTTCAGATATTAGGAAGTGGATGACAGAGAACTTCTTGCTCTTAAACTCAAGAAAAACAGAAATGCTCGTTTTAGGACCCAAAAAACAAAGAGCATTGTTAGCAGATCTCACTGTGAACCTCGATGGCTGCATGGTCGTATCCCAAAAAACTGTAAAAAACCTTGGCGTTACCCTTGACCCTGACCTCTCCTTTGAAGAACATATAAAATATGTCTCAAGAGTTGCTTATTTTCATCTTCGAAACATTGCAAAATCAGAAACCTTCTATCAAAAACTGATGCAGAAAAACAAATCCATGCTTTCGTTAATTCTAGACTAGATAACTGTAATGCTCTTCTTTCCGGTTACCCTGACAAATAAATAAACGTCAATTAGTGCTGCACACGGCTGCTAGAATCCTAACTAGAACAAAAACATTTGAACACATTACTCCTGTCCTGGTGTCCTTACACTGGCTGCCTGTTAAGGTTAGGGCTGATTTTAAGGTTTAACTGTTAACCTATAAATCAATACATGGACTTGCTCCTACTTACCTTGCTGAAATGATCCAGCTATACATACCTACACATAACCTACGATCGTACCTAGAATTTCTAAACAAACAGCAGGGCCTTTTCTCATAGAGCTCCACTACTGTGGAATGACCTGCCAATTAAGGTTAAAAATGCAAACTCAAGTGTCTACTAAAAACTCATCTCTACAGCACGGTTTATAATTAGGGGTAGCCTGGCCCGGGGGCGTGAAGGTGACCAGAAGGCTTGATACTGTCCACCCTTGCTGTCTTGCCAGATGGGCTCTCGTAGCCACTGGGATGCCCTCCCTCCAATGCCTTTCGGCTGAAGAGTCACTGGCTTGTTGTTGTCTCTCTGTTGCGCTCTTGTGCAATTGGGCTGAACTCTGCTGGCACTACTCGGTCCTCATTCAGGGTGGTTGCGGTTGGTGGGTGTCCCTTTGGTTGATGCCTGGCAATGTGGGTGGATTGATTTCCTGCCTGTTGGGCCCTGTCCAGGGCCTCCCCCGGGTAGGGCCACAGTGTCACTGGACCCCCCCCCGTCTCAGTTCCAAGGTCTTACGCTGCTATACTATTGTGCTGGGGGATTGGGTCAGTTCTCCTTCTCCACTATAAATCGTTGTTGATATGAGGAATGCATTTTCCCAGTCCCGTTTTAAACTTCAGGAGGACATGAGGTCCTGGTCCACACCTGCGGAGTACCTGGTTTGGGGGGCCTGTGGCTGTCCTTATCCATCTGGTCATACTTCTGAACTAGTCTAAATTTAAATAGACTCTGTATTTAGCCCACATGCATTTATTAATTATTCCAATTGGACTCTTAATATCTCACCCGGCACAGCCAGAAGAGGACTGGTCACCCCTCTGAGCCTGGGTCCTCTCTAGGATTCTTCTTAAATTTCGTCCTTCTTAGGGAGTTTTTCACAGCCACTGAAATTCAACACTACTGTTGTTTGCTCCTTGGGGTTTAAGGCCGGGTGTTTTTGTAAAAGCACTTTGTAAAATACATTTGATGCTTTATAAATACATTTAAACTTGAAATTAAACTTGAAATTAAGAATTTGTCAGTAAGTTGGTGCAATATAATAGTGTTTTTCAATGTTAGAAATTGTGTCTAAAATCTGTGTGTGACTTTTGATCAAATCAAAGGTTGTTAAAGTTGTTAGGGGTTAAAATAATGTGGAATATAAGGTATGTTATAGTTATCAGTAAAGAATGCAAGTTGTTTTTGACATATAAAAATGTTTACTGCAAATGGCTGTTGAATATTTCAATATAAAATCAACTTGACCTCAGTCCAGTACCATAGGTTTACCAGGAGGACCGGACATCTGGGACTGGGTTTGATCTCTCAAACTCCTATAGCGCTGGCTTACAACATTACAGTCCTGGCGATTTCAGAAAATATTGTATAAGGACCTGTCAGTTTTTTATTGATTACAATCAAGAGAAACAAGCTTCAAAATCCAAAACTCAACAAAGTAGAGCAATTGAAAGACTTACATTTTCAGTTTTGTGCTATTGCCAAAATGTATGTTTGTAGTATTGCTACAGCAACATCATAGTATGGAAACAGAAAGACAGAAGAAATAAATAGAAAAAAAGAGACAGAAGTAAAAAAACAAAGAGAAGGGGTGAGAGGAGTATTGTCTCAGCTACAGATACAGTACATCACAGTACAAACCAGCAGAATGGCATCAAATACTGCAGTTAGTAAACTTCAACTTTGGTGTCATGACAACATGTCTGTCAGTCATCAGTGAACAAACCTTATTGTTAATTAAGCACATATTCAGATCAAAATAGAAAGTACATTTGACACACATCAATCAGCAGGCCCTGAAATCTTAACAAAGACCATGTTAAGGCTAGAATAAATCTGATCACAGGTTGACGGCAGCCTAGCCCTGGAACTCTGAAGGTCCAATTCAAACCCTGTAAATATCTTTCTATTTATCCAGCTGACGCCAGAACACCTACGAGCCCCAGCCCTAGCAAACACGGGAAGAGTTTTGGATCCCTGTTGCAGACAGAAAACTACAAATACTATAGTAAGATAATTCTAAACATCTCCAAGCCAATCATACAGGCCTGTTAAAATACCATCCAGCACAGCCAAACACTTGTTTTTTGTGCCCAGCTGCCAGTTAAGAGAACTCACTTGTTGCCCCCCAGGGGTAAAACAGTCCCAGACCCGAAGTTAAATATCAGCAGTGTTTCGTCCCTCCAGGACTGGAATTGAATTGCCCTGAAAATAAATACAAAGCCACTTGATGCTCAAAGGATCTGCCATACCTAGATGTTAGGTGAAGATGCACCAGACAGTAAGATGTGTTGGGAAACAACTCAACATGGAATACCAAACTATTTGTGGTTTATTACCACCATCTGCAAATATGCGCTTATTCATTAACTACATGATTCAAGAACTGGTTCAGAACAGGGAATACACCTAGTAAAACACAGCTCTGCCTTAACCACAAGGTGAATTACCTAAATCGCTGTTGAACCTGTTTAAGTTATTAACGCTAAGATAAGTAACAATTCAAAGACAGGGTTGTGTTGTAGCCTACAAAATCAATGTCCAACTTGTACATCTGAGGACAAAGAGCTTTTTACTTAGTGGACCATGAATGAAATGAACAGATGGGTCAGAACCCAGAAATACAAACAATAAAATGAACAGATGAGGTCAACAGTTGGGTCAGAACCCAGAAATACAAACAATAAAATGAACAGATGAAGTCAACAGTTGGGTCAGAACCCAGAAATACAAACAATAAAATGAACAGATGAAGTCAACAGTTGGGTCAGAACCCAGAAATACAAACAATAAAATGAACAGATGAAGTCAACAGATGGGTCAGAAAATGTGGGCAAATTGAGGTCATGTTATTTCAATAAATAATGTGTTGGGCTGGTGACATTGGACAACACACTGCAAATATCCCTTGTGTCATTAATGGTTATAAGTCCAGACATCCTGGTCCTGGCCCGGTAGTTCTGGTAACCCAGGAGACGATGTCTCTGTTATCAAGTGTGTTACTACTCATGGCTTGTTCACTATGTGAGATAGACATGATCCTCATGAACACTTCACCTTCTGATGGGTGTGACTGTGGTTTGATTGTCCTCAGGTTAGTAGAGGTTGGTTTTCTGAGGGAACCTGTCTGTGATCTTTTTCTACAGGACATTTCCATAGGATGCTTTCCGTGCTTGGCAACACCTACGTACCCTACTCCACCTTACCCTACTCCACCTCCTCCAGAACAATAAACACCTATGTACCCTACTCCACCTCCCCCAGAACAATAAACACCTACGTACCCTACTCCACCTCCCCCAGAACAATAAACACCTACGTACCCTACTCCACCTTACCCTACTCCACCTCCCCCAGAACAATAAACACCTACGTACCCTACTCCACCTTACCCTACTCCACCTCCCCCAGAACAATAAACACCTACGTACCCTACTCCACCTCCCCCAGAACAATAAACACCTACGTACCCTACTCCACCTTACCCTACTCCACCTCCCCCAGAACAATAAACACCTACGTACCCTACTCCACCTCCTCCAGAACAATAAACACCTACGTACCCTACTCCACCTCCCCCAGAACAATAAACACCTACGTACCCTACTCCACCTTACCCTACTCCACCTCCTCCAGAACAATAAACACCTACGTACCCTACTCCACCTTACCCTACTCCACCTCCCCCAGAACAATAAACACCTACGTACCCTACTCCACCTCCTCCAGAACAATAAACACCTACGTACCCTACTCCACCTTACCCTACTCCACCTCCCCCAGAACAATAAACACCTACGTACCCTACTCCACCTCCCCCAGAACAATAAACACCTACGTACCCTACTCCACCTCCCCCAGAACAATAAACACCTATGTACCCTACTCCACCTCCCCCAGAACAATAGAAGACAAGTGAAAGTGTAATGTTAGTGAGCAGGCTGGTATGATATGTACATCAGAAGGCCCCAAAACAGAAACCCCTCCCCTTTTATAACCTTTATTCAGTAGATCAATGAACATCATAAGGCATTTTTACATTTACCAGGACTTAAGGGCTTTCTGGGGTTAGTTAAGATTGTGCAAATGCATCACGTATTACAGAACACAAACAGAACAGAATAATGTGAGAACATTGTGTGTAAATAACTGATTCTCCTACATAGATACCCATAGTGTCATTCTACTAATGAAGTGTAAACATAGTTTAAGTGATTCCTATTGTGTGATGCCTGGGGGCTCTAAGCCCAGCAACCCAACACCAGGACAGTCAGAGCAGAACATCTTAATCAAAGAGGAACGGTTGTGGTTTCTTTGGCAGCAGTGGTTTCTGAACAGCCATTGAAAGAAACAAATGCATTTAAACTCTACTGTTGTTTTGACATTTTCACATTTAGTTAGGCAAATCCAGGCCCCAGGGGGGGGTCTGCTGTTTAACTGATGCTGAGCTGAGCGAAGCCCATCAGCTTAACATCGTCTGGGATCTCGGACCCTTCCACACCAGACGCCTAGAGACAGAACAGGGACGAGAGGGAAAGACCAAGTTAATGAAGTCACATACGAAGCCACCCTAGTCTTGAACGTACATACGAAGCCACCCTAGTCTTGAACGTACATACGAAGCCACCCTAGTCTTGAACGTACATACGAAGCCACCCTAGTCTTGAACGTACATACGAAGCCACCCTAGTCTAAAACGTACATACGAAGCCACCCTAGTCTAAAACGTACATATGAAGCCACCCTAGTCTAAAACGTACATATGAAGCCATCCTAGTCTAAAACGTACATATGAAGCCATCCTAGTCTAAAACGTACATATGAAGCCATCCTAGTCTAAAACGTACATATGAAGCCACCCTAGTCTAAAACGTACATACGAAGCCACCCTAGTCTAAAACGTACATACGAAGCCACACTAGTCTAAAACGTACATACGAAGCCACCCTAGTCTAAAACGTACATACTAAGCCACCCTAGTCTAGAGCGTAAAGAAACATGTTCTAGGACTTCCTTTCTACTTACCAGCTTGAAAGTGACATTTTTATTGGTTTGTGGCTCGTCCACTATTTTCTGCAAATTAGCAGCAACTAGAAAAACAAGATGATGTATCAGGTAAACCAAAGGTACGAGACCGGTGTCAACTGGTAAACAGTTGTTAGTACCTGTCGATTGAGGACTACATAACATTAGTTTGTAACTGTGTAGTTGTGACTTGTTAACATTAGGCAGTATCTGTACTGACTACTATTTAACACTAGTTACTCTCTGTAGGTGAAGTTATTCTTACTGACCTATAACCACATCTCTTCCATCCACCAGGCCGGCTGACACCAGCTCCTGAGAGACTCCATCTGCAGTGTCTGTGCAGCCAAAACAGGGCAAAGTTTAAGAACTCACCTAATCATTAAGTGTACAACCATTAGAGAAACAGCCAGCATCTGTTTGGACAGATACGCTACATTTACATTTATTTAAGAGATAGCAACCTTTTTGGTCCCAGATCGAATGCTCAAACCGCCAAGCTTATACAACACTGACTGACAGATTGAACGCCGGTTAATGTCTGCAGTAAGATGTCAGCCAATAACATTAAAACAAACATTAACTTTTTGCCATTTTCCATTGACAAGTTTAACTGCTGAAACAAACAATGTGAACCGTTGGGAGTAGGACCAGCATTCTTCACTCACCTCTTCCTGGCATGAACTCAAAGCGGATGTCATTGAGCTCCTTCTTCAGGTTTCTGGAAAGAACACGGAAAGACAGTATTGGGAGACAGGAAGAATCAGTCTGCAGACCAACCCATCGATTCTGTCAAAACAACATTCCAAACAACATACGAAAAGTGGTATTTGTACATACTCTCTTCTAATGAAGGGCCTGGAGCCAATACCCAATAGGATGGGTCTCTGTGACAACCAACGTGATGTTTGAGGACGAGGACAGCAGTGCCAAGGCAAGCTGCATTTAATTATGGTTACATTCCTTCTCAATTAGTTGGCTGAATGAATGCACATCACTACCAGCTTCATGTGGCCCAGAGGTAAAGGTGAGCACCTCCCAATCACCCCCAGGCCATCCTCCGTTTCTGTCTAACTATTGAGCACCTCCCCCAGTGACCTTGTTAAAGTTGATATCACATGGACAGTGGTCAAGAGAGATCAGCAGATGAATTTGGGCAATCTTTAGTGCAGTGCCAATTTACTGTTTACTGTTCTATTTCATCATGTCTGTGTCTGACTGACATGTCTGTGTGATAGATATGATGAATGTCTAACTCTCTGCCTGGCCAGACATGTGCTGTCAGTTTATTGCCACCCCAATATCCAGGCCCGCCCACCTGACCCGGCATGTAGATCTGACAGTGATCTAATGCACTGGTTGTTTTCATGCTGGCCAGTTGTCAGGCCGCGTTTTAGTACCATGAGGTCATCAGTCCTGTCATTTCTTGTTTCCAAATGACTGTACACTTAAGGTCAAACACCTGTGTCATGACAGTGAACGCAAACAACCCGGCCATTCAATAGAACTAATCAATATTATTTTGCAATTTTACAAACTTGCAGTGAAAAGGAATGTTATTTCCAAGTACATATAATATAAAATAAACAAAAGTTAATTTTAAATAAACTTGACAAGCTAAGAATAGTAAGAATAAAGACAAGAAAAATTAAGCGCCAAAGCAAATAGCCTTTGGTGCCACTCTTGGCACACCTGCCTTAGGTTGCTGACCCCAAAATGTTCGGTTGTTTGGCACATGACCCGCAGGTAATTATGTGATGCTTTCTTAATGGTTGGATCCAGTCACAGGATCACCTCCAGAAACACTGTTTATAAAAAGGCACTGTCCAAACAACCCTACGCCCACTAGAGGCATCTAGCCATCCGAGTACATGAGAGGAGCGGAGCAGGAGCAGAGAGAACAGCGGTCCCAATTTCACTGGAGTGAGGAGCGTTATTTGACTGAGCCAGAACGTTCTCGCTAAATCGCTGCAAGTACCGCTGCAAACCCGCTCCAAGTAGCGCTAACTTCACAAGGTCAGGGCATGCTCATCCCCGCACACATTTTTAAGAGTCTTGTATGTTACTTAGCTTGTTGCTTTAGCTATGATGGAGTATACTAAAGAAACGGATGAAACCCACAGGTGCAAAATAAAAGGACCCAGAACAGGAGAGGGAGTGTAGTGATGTAGTAACCACAACTAAAGAGTCATTCTAAAACACGTGTGCATGCTAACGGAAAGGAACATGGGTAGTGGGTATCTAGGCCTACTTGTAACATCATAGCAAAGCATTAAAATGTTAAGTTAATTTTATTTTTATTTGTCTACTTATATTATAATAGTATTTTGGTTTGCTGCCCAAAGGTACTATCCTGGCTTTTACAATAACATTCCATTTTGATATGATCATTTATATCTTAAAAAACAGACCTATAATACATGTACACCCATCAGCCATAACATTATGACCACTGACAGGTGAAGTGAATAACACTGATACACCCATCAGCCATAACATTATGACCACTGACAGGTGAAGTGAATAACACTGATACACCCATCAGCCATAACATTATGACCACTGACAGGTGAAGTGAATAACACTGATACACCCATCAGCCATAACATTATGACCACTGACAGGTGAAGTGAATAACACTGATACACCCATCAGCCATAACATTATGACCACTGACAGGTGAAGTGAATAACACTGATACACCCATCAGCCATAACATTATGACCACTGACAGGTGAAGTGAATAACACTGATACACCCATCAGCCATAACATTATGACCACTGACAGGTGAAGTGAATAACACTGATACACCCATCAGCCATAACATTATGACCACTGACAGGTGAAGTGAATAACACTGATAATCTCGTTCTCATGGCACCTGTCAGTGGGTGGGATATATTAGGCAGCAAGTGAACATTCTGTCCTCTAAGTTGATGTGTTAGAAGCTGGAAAAGTGTAAGGATCTGAGTGACCAAATTGTGATGACTAGACGACTGGGTCAGAGCATCTCCAAAACTGCAGCCCTTGTGGGGTGTTTCCAGTCTGCTGTTAATGCTGGTACTGATAGAAAGGTGTCAGAACACACAGTGCATCGCAGTTTGTTTTGCGTATGGGGCCCATGCTGACCCCTGTCCACTTCCGAAAGCACCTACAATGGCCACGTGAGCATCAGAACTGGACCACGGAGCAATGGAAGAAGGTGGCCTGGTCATTTCATTTTACATCACGTGGATGGCCGGGTGCGTGTACATCACTTATCTGGAGAACACACGGCACCAGGATGCACTATGGGAAGGAGGCAAGCCGGTGGAGGCAGTGTGATGCTTTGGGCAATGTTCTGCTGGGAAACCTTGGGTCCTGCCATTCATGTGGATGTTACTTTGACACGTACCACCTACCTAAACATTGTTGCAGACCATGTGCACCCTTTCATGGCAACGGTATTCCCTGATGGCATTGGCCTCTTTCAGCAGGATAATGCGCCCTGCCACAAAGCAAAAATGGTTCACGAATGGTTTTAGGAACACAACGAGTTCAAGGTCTTGACTTGGCCTCCAAATTCCCCAGATCTCAATCCAATCGAACATCTCTGGGATGTGCTGGACAAACAAGTCTGATCCATGGAGGCTCGACCTCACAACTTACAGGGCTTAAAGGATCGGCTGCTAACGTCCTGGTGCCAAATATCACAACACACCTTCAGAGGTCTAGTGGAGTCCATGCCACGATGGGTCAGGACTGTTATGGCAGCAAAAGGGGGACCTACACAATATTAGGCAGGTGGTCATAATGTTATGGCTGATGGGTGTATGTAAAATATATATACAGTCCTCGATGGACACAAAAGGAAAGGTAGAGAAGTACAGCTATGAATAGAAATGCATTACGCCCCTTCTTATGATCCTGGAGCCACAGACTTATGATCCTGGAGCCACACATGTTTCTAAAAGAGAGTTCCAGGTTCTATGGACATTTAGTATAGGGGAGACTGGGGAGTGTTGAAAAACCAGGATAGTTGTATCACTGTCAGTTTGACCAATTAGAAAAGAGCTGCACTGATGCAATCAACATCATACATTCCTGTTTCCTTTTTGAGCTCACAGGAGAAGTGGCATGTCTCTGTGACCAACATTGTGAATTTTATGACCAAAAAACTGATTTTCATGTTTTACATCTGTCCTCTTATAGCAGACATCGAAAACTGAGTCAGTGATCCAACCCTTATGCCACACACACTGCGCCACACACACAGCGCCACACACACAGAGCAATTGTTTTTGTGTTTTAGTACAAACCCGATTCCAAAAAAGTTGGGACACTGTACAAATTGTGAGTAAAAAAGGAATGGAATAATTTACAAATCTCAAACTTATATTTAATTCACAATAGAATATAGATAACAAATCGAATGTTGAAAGTGAGACATTTTGTAATGTCATGCCAAATATTGGCTCATTTTGGATTTCATGAGAGCTACACATTCCAAAAAAGTTGGGACAGGTAGCAATAAGAGGCTGGAAAAGTTAAATGTACAGATAAGGAACAGCTGGAGGACCAATTTGCAACTTATTATGTCAATTGGCAACACGATTGGGCATAAAAAGAGCCTCTCAGAGTGGCAGTGTCTCTCAGAAGTCACGATGGGCAGAGGATCACCAATTCCCCCAATGCTGCGGCGAAAAATAGTGGAGCAATATCAAAAAAGAGTTTCTCAGAGAAAAATTGCAAAGAGTTTGAAGTTATCATCATCTACAGTGCATAATATCATCCAAAGATTCAGAGAATCTGAAACAATCTCTGTGCGTAGGGGTCAAGGCCGGAAAACCATACTGGATGCCCTTGATCTTCTGGCTCTCAGATGGCACTGCATCACATACAGGAATAATACTGTAATGGAAATCACAACATGGGCTCAGGAATACTTCCAGAAAACATTGTCGGTGAACACAATCCACCGTGCCATTCGCCGTTGCCGGCTAAAACTCTATAGGTCAAAAAAGAAGCCGTATCTAAACAGGATCCAGAAGCGCAGGCGTTTTCTCTGGGCCAAGGATCATTTAAAATGGACTGTGGCAAAGTGGAAAAGTGTTCTGTGGTCAGACGAATAAAAATTTGAAGTTCATTTTGGAAAACTGGGGCGCCATGTCATCCGGACTAAAGAGGACAAGGACAACCTAAATTGTTATCAGCGCTCAGTTCAGAAGCCTGCATCTCTGATGGTATGGGGTTGCATGAGTGCGTGTGGCATGGGCAGCCTACACATCTGGAAAGGCACCATCAATGCTGACAGTTATATCCAAGTTCTAGAACAACATATGCTCCCATCCAGACGTTGTCTCTTTCAGGGAAGACCTTGCATTTTCCAACATGACAACGCCAGACCACATACTGCATCAATTACAATGTCATGGCTGCATAGAAGGATCCGGGTCATGAAATGGCCAGCCTGCTGTCCAGATCTTTCACCCATAGAAAACATTTGGCGCATCATAAAGAGGAAGGTGCGACAAAGAAGACCTAAGACAGTTGAGCAACTAGAAGCCTGTATTAGACAAGAATGGGACAACATTCCTATTCATAAACTTGAGCAACTTGTCTCCTCAGTCCCCAGATGTTTGCAGTCTGTCATAAAAAGAAGAGGGGATGCCACACAGTGGTAAACATGGCCTTGTCCCAACTGTTTTGAGATGTGTTGATGCCATGAAATTTAAAATCAACTTATTTTTCCCTTAAAGTGATACATTTTCTCAGTTTAAACATGTGATATATCATCTATGTTGTATTCTGAATAAAATATTGAAATTTGAAACTTCCACATCATTGCATTCTGTTTTTATTCACATTTGTACAGTGTCCCAAATGTTTTGGAATCGGGTTTGTAGAAACAAGTCTTTTTTTGTCAGTTTAAATTGTTCACTTTGTTCAAAACTGTTTATTATTTATTCTTCAATAAAGTTCTTGCATAAATTGGATAGTTTGGATCTTATTTAATCAAATTCTCCCTCATTGTTACATCTATCCTCACCTGAGTAGTGGGGTCGGTTGGAACAATGTAACTCTTTGTATTTGACATTACCACAATCTATGATATGGTGTCTAGACGGCCAAATTAGTTTTATTTGTAATAGACAGATATGGGTACCGTGTATCGAGGTGTAACAACCACTGAGTAACTGATGCTCAAACAAAAAGTGTTACCACTAATAAGCTAATAACATAGGGCTACTTATTTGAGTGTACACATTTTGGTTAAATAACTGATAGATCTGTAAACTATTTGAAATGATGATTACTAACAGGCCTATACTCTATCCTTATACCTTCATATTGTTAATAAAAACTTTATTAAACTAAATTATTAAAATACTGGCAAATGGCTTGGTTATATCTATATATTTTTTTAAATGAACACTCAACATACATAACCATGAAACTGACAAGATTATGTTTGAATTAGGACTGAACAAAAAAAAAAAAATTAATGGAGGGAATTTGGAGGGGCAATTATTTGTTCTGAGCACAAAGAGCGGTTTTGAGCGGAGCGATGGGGAAGACATGGAGCGGTGCAGGGCAGTGTTACCTACCCTCAGTGAGGGATGAGTGGGATTTCCAACAGCTCAACTCCGCTCACATACTCTGCTAGCCATCTCTACAAGGGAGTCTTACTGCCCTCTAGTGGCCAATCCCTAGACTACAGCTTAAACACTGAATAACACAAGGCTGAACTAAACCCACAGTTTTCCTCAGCAGGGAAGAAGAGAAACTCACCTCAACCTCAACACCAAGCTAATGGCACTTGTAGCAGCTGGGGCCTGTTAAAAGACAGTTACACAGATAACCTGAGAGGTGTTGAGATGTTTTGATACATATAAACAGAGTTGGGTCAACACTTAGGCCCAAGGTTTAAATCCCATCCCCTAACCACTGTGGATCAAGGCTGGTTATTTCTTGATCTTTGGGGTTTCTTGGCTGGGGATCACCTTTTGACAACGGCTGATGTAATAAGGGCTTTATAAAATAAATGGGATTGGTTGGCTTTCCCTGGGTTGGCTGAGTTCTGACCTGTGTGGTGGCAGCAGGAGGGCTCAGCGTGGGACCTGAAGCATGGGCATTGGCCGGGCCGGGGGCAGGTGGAGCCCTGGCCTGGCCAGCAGCCTGAGGTAGTTCTGCTTGGCCGGGAGCTGTCAGACAACTTCTCAATGGATTGGGTGTCAGGAACCCCTGTGGTGCCACAGCAAGCAGGCACTGGTCATCAGGCTGTGGGAACGCTCTTAAAGAGTCATTACAACAAATTCTGGTGCACTTATTCAAAGAAAAAGTCTGGAGACATTTAAACCCACCTCTGAGTCCTGTAGACTCTCCTTGACCCTGGGTGACTGGAAAGGACAGAGAGGAGACGTTAGAGCCTGGACAGAGAGGAGAGGTTAGAGCCTGGACAGAGAGGAGAGGTTAGAGCCTGGACAGAGAGGAGAGGTTAGAGCCTGGACAGAGAGGAGAGGTTAGAGCCTGGACAGAGAGGAGAGGTTAGAGCCTGGACAGAGAGGAGACGTTAGAGCCTGGACAGAGAGGAGACGTTAGAGCCTGGACAGAGAAGAGACGTTAGAGCCTGGACAGAGAAGAGACGTTAGAGCCTGGACAGAGAGGAGAGGTTAGAGCCTGGACAGAGAGGAGACGTTAGAGCCTGGACAGAGAGGAGACGTTAGAGCCTGGACAGAGAGGAGAGGTTAGAGCCTGGACCGAGAGGAGAGGTTAGAGCCTGGACAAAGAGGAGAGGTTAGAGCCTGGACAAAGAGGAGAGGTTAGAGCCTGGTTTTCACTCGCATGGTAACAGTCTCTCAAACATTCCATTATCTGTACTTGTCATTTAGTGCCCAAACCTAAATAACAATCATGTTAAATACCATTTAATCACTATTTTAAGTTTATTTAATCAAGATCATGTAATTACTTTTAATTACATTACTTGTGATAAATAATAATGTATTTCTCCCTTTCAAATATTAACTTTGCTTTGCATTTGTGAAGATCAAGAAAGTCTTGATATAAAATGTATTTTGTTTGAACAGATTAATTTCCATTCAGGCTGTGTTATGGCTCAGACTGCAGATTGGGTACAGAGTAGATATTGACTGATTGATTAAAGGGTTGGTTGGTCAGTAATGATTGGGTACAGAGTAGATATTGACTGATTGATTAAAGGGTTGGTTGGTCAGTAATGATTGGGTACAGAGTAGATATTGACTGATTGATTAAAGGGTTGGTTGGTCAGTAATGATTGGGTACAGAGTAGATATTGACTGATTGATTAAAGGGTTGGTTGGTCAGTAATGATTGGGTACAGAGTAGATATTGACTGATTGATTAAAGGGTTGGTTGGTCAGTAATGATTGGGTACAGAGTAGATATTGACTGATTGATTAAAGGGTTGGTTGGTCAGTAATGATTGGGTACAGAGTAGATATTGACTGATTGATTAAAGGTTTGGGAAATACAAATGGCGTCCAGGACAGGTAACTCCACATCGCTTCAAGTCTCGTCAGGCAGGTTTATCTTCATCATGAACTCTCTATGTTAACTGCTGCCTTCCTGTTCCTGATGTTGTTCATGATGTCACATATAACATCCTGTCTGATTGGCTCAATCCAAAGCCATTCCAGTGGTCTGGAGTGTCCGTTTCTGCATGTGATGAGTTAATTGTGTCCTGCACCCCCCACATCCAAAGCTCTTAAAGAAGACAACAAAAACAACCAGTATGTGATTTATAAGATTCTTTGGTTTTCTTATTTTACTTCCTGCCTGGAGTTCTAGCCCCTCCTTTCCGTTTCCTTATATTTCCTGCTCTAGAGCAGTGCTTCCCAACTCCAGGCCTGAGGACATTGAGTACTGCTGGTTTTCATTCAGGGGTATGTGATTAATTACCAGGTAGAAAAGAAAATCAGCAGGACTCCAGGTCCTCAGGATGGAGATAAGTACTGCTGTAGAGGTCACATATCTGTCTTTCTATCAGCCGATTGGTCAAAGGGAACCCTATCGATCTGCTGATAGGTTGTCAGAGGTAGTTTCCTCCTTGTTAGGGGAGAGCCATCAGTATCAGGGGGACGGGAGAGAAAGGGGAGGACAACCCTTGAGGGGGGTGAGGATAGTTCGTGAGGGAGGGTGAAGCGGACTTGTCTCCGGGGAACACAAGCAGGCCTGTCTTCCTGCTCCTACAATAACCACCGGTATGGAACACAAAACACAGTCAGACACAAAACACAGTCAGACACAAAACACAGTCAGACACAAAACACAGTCAGACATCTACTATGCAAACTAGTGTTGGAGAAAAATATGATAGAGGATAATGTAGTTAGAGAGAAACATGACAATGCAAGATAATGTAGTTAAAGATAAACATGACAATAGGCTTTAATGTAAAGTTGAACCCAACAATAGACGATAATGTACAGTGGGGAGAACAAGTATTTGATAAAATTTTTGATAAAATCCAGAAAATCACATTGTATGATTTTTAAATAATTAATTTGCATTTTATTGATGACATTAGTATTTGATCAACTACCAAGCAGTAAGAATGACTTCTCTCACAGACCTGTTTGAACTCGTTACCTGTATAAAAGACACCTGTCCACACACTCAATCAAACAGACTCCAACCTCTCCATAATGGCCAAGACCAGAGAGGTGTGTAAGGACATGAGGGATAAAATTGTTGACCTGCACAAGGTTGGGATGGGCTACAGGACAATAGAGCAAGCAGCTTAATGAGAAGGCAACAACTGTTGACGCAATTATTATAAAATGGAAGAAGTTCAAGATGACGGTCAATCTCCCTTTGTTTGGGGCTCCATGCAAGATCTCACCTCGTGGGGCATCAATGATCATGAGGAAGGCGAGGAATCAGCCCAGAACTACACGGCAGGACCTGGTCAATGACCTGAAGAGAGCTGGGACCACAGTCTCAAAGAAAACCATTAGTAACACACCACGCTGTCATGGTTTAAAATCCTGCAGCGCACGCAAGGTCCCCCTGCTCAAGCCAGCGCATGTCCAGGCCCGTCTGAAGTTTGCCAATGACCATCTGGATGATCCAGAGGAGGAATGGGAGAAGGTCATGTGGTCTGATGAGACAAAAATAGAGCTTTTTGGTCTAAACTCCACTCGCCATGTTTGAAGGAAGAAGAAGGATGAGTACAACCCCAAGAACACCATCCCAACCGTGAATCATGGAGGTGGAAACATCGTTCTTTGGGGATGCTTTTCTGCAAAGGGGACAGGACGACTGTACCTTATTGAGGGGAGGATGGATGGAGCCATGTATCGTGAGATCTTGGCCAACAACCTCTTTCCCTCAGTAAGAGCATTGAAGATGGGTCATGGCTGGGTCTTCCAGCATGACAACGACCCGAAACACACAGCCAGGGCAACTAAGGAGTGGCTCCGTAAGAAGCATCTCAAGGTCCTGGAGTGGCCTAGCCAGTCTCCAGACCTGAACACAATAGAATATCTTTGGAGGGAGCTGAAAGTCCGTATTGCCCAGCGACAGCCCAGAAACCTGAAGGATCTGGAGAAGGTCTGTATGGAGGAGTGGGCCAGAATCCCTGCTGTGTGTGTGCCAACCTGGTCAATTGCAAACAAAGGTTTCTGTACCAAATATTAAGTTCTGCTTTTCTGATGTATCAAAAACTTATGTCATACAATAAAATGCAAATTAATTACATAAAAATCATACAATGTGATTTTCTGGATTTTTGTTTTAGATTCCGTCTCTCACAATTGAAGTGTACCTATGATAAAAATAACAGACCACTACATGCTTTGTAAGTGGGGAAACCTGCAAAATCGGCAGTGTATCAAATACTTGTTCTCCCCACTGTAGTTAGAGATTCACATTACACACGAGTATATGTACATATACTACTTAATCTACACAGGTTTACAGAGGCCCTCCACCATAAACCATCACTCCTGTTTCAGCTGTTCTGTCAAGGGAGTAGTTTGTTTGACATCTTCAGTTTCTTGGCGCTTACACGGAACAGCCTTCATTTCTCAGAACAAATATAGACTGATGAGTTTCAGAAGAAAGTTTCTGGACATTTTGAGCCAATAAATGCTGATGCTGAGGATACTGAACTAGACTAAAGGCCACTTTAGAAAATCAACAGTTTTCAGCTGTGCTAACAATCACAAAAGGATTTTCTAAAGATCAGTTATCCATTTAAAATGCTAAACTTGGATTAACAAATAACGTGCCATTGGAACACAGGACCGATGGTTGCTGAGAATGGGCCTCAGTACGCCTAGGTAGATATTATGTCAACACTGTGTTTCTGATCAATTTGATGTTATTTTAATGGCCCTTTTTTTTTTTTTTTTTTTTTTTTTAAAGTAAATTTTGAAGCGACCCCAAGCTTCTTAACGGCAGTGTATGGAATGGGTCAAAATCCAGTGTGTGTGTTGTTGTGTGTGTGTGTGTGTGTGTGTGTGTGTGTGTGTGTGTGTGGGTGTGTGTGAGTGTGGGTGTGTGAGTGTGGGTTGGTGTGTGAGTGTGGGTGTGTGTGTTGGTGTGTGTGTTGGTGTGTGTGTGTTGGTGTGTGTGTGTTGGTGTGTGTGTGTTGGTGTGTGTGTGTTGGTGTGTGTGTGTTGGTGTGTGTGTTCCTCACCCGTAGTGCAGCGACAGCAGCCTTTCCCTCCTCACTCTCCACGTCCAGCTCATCATCACTCCACTCCCATTCCCCGTCCTCCGTCTTATGGAGACGACCGCTGGACCCTGGCACCCGGCGGACCTACACACACACACACACACACACACACACACACACAAACACACACACACACACACACACACGCACGCGAGGTGATAAGGTATTTAACACAACAATAAAATCACAACAACTGATGCTTGTCTCCTTTTCTTTCAAACCTTTTTAGAGCGCTCTGTGATTGTGGGAGCCCGTTGAAGAAGCTTCTCTTGTAGGAACTCGTTGTTCTGAAGAGAGGGAGACAAAGTGATATGGAGAAAGAGAGAGGGAGGGGCAGAAAGGGAGCATGGATTGGATTGAAAAGCACAATTAGGCCCCCTGGTGGTCAGATGGAGAACTGCTGCTCCCCTGCAGGACAGAGCCACACCAACAGACCCTCCTGACCACACAGCAAGCAGGGTCTGACAGCCATGTAATGAACAGAATAGGGTGTAATTGTGGACAGGCCCAGTCTCCAGAGTGCTGACGCAGCACCGGTGCTGAACAGGCTGGCTGGAAGGCACTGATCCCTGGCTTAGTCTGCCACTCTGTCCTCGCTGCAGAGGAATGCCGGGAGGAATGCCAGGAGGAATGCCAGGAGGAATGCCAGGAGGAATGCCAGGACTATTAGCTTGTCAGTGTTGACTCTATATAGGCCTAATGAATATTAACTGGTCTGTATTGACTCTGTATACTGACCTCATGACTATTTACTGGTCTGTATTGACTCTGTATACTGACCTCATTACTATTAACTGGTCTGTATTGACTCTGTATACTGACCTCATGACTATTAACTGGTCTGTATTGACTCTGTATACTGACCTCATGACTATTAACTGGTCTGTATTGACTCTGTATACTGACCTCATGACTATTAACTGGTCTGTATTGACTCGGTATACTGACCTCATGACTATTAACTGGTCTGTATTGACTCTGTATACTGACCTCATGACTATTAACTGGTCTGTATTGACTCGGTATACAACCCTAACGACTACTAGCTGTTTTTTATTGACTCTGTATACAACCAGAGACTACTGGTTGGTCTGTAATGACTGTATATAACTCTAATGACTACCAGTTGGTTATTAGTGACTGTACATAGCCATAATGAATACTCCCAGGGCTGTAGTGACTCTTTACATAGGCCTGTATTGTGAACTAAGA